>NC_057805.1:323004235-323304235 GCF_018294505.1 Triticum aestivum
TTTGCCTTTTTTACCTTGTTACTATTTACTGCCTCTGTTTTCATTTACTCTGCATATTAGGTTTGTCTAAATTCAAACTTTACATACTTTCAACAGATTTGTAGAAAAATATATTAATATATATACCACCAAATCAATTTCATTGGATTCATAATTGCATATATTTTCACATCATATAATTTGTTTGATATTGTTTTTTATAAAATTGGTCAAACTTTATAAAGTTTGACTTCATCAAAGCTAATATACGGAGTAAATAAAAACGGAGGGAGTATATCTCTATCATTTGTGTTTAATCGTGTAACTAGCTAGACAAAAGGATTGACAACCGTTTTACCGTGTTTTTGGACAAGTGTGTTTGTGTTCTGTGCGCAGGTGAATTCTTAAAGCTACTCATAGTAGGAAATATCATATACTACGTGTATAGTATTATGAAATAGTATCATGAATGAGCTTATTTATTGTCACATAGTAGCATAATACTACTTATTAGAATACGGTATCTATCTAAATTACTCTAAAACTCTCTCTTCTTTAATTTGTCTGGTACATCGGCGTGTCTGCTAGCGCCGAGTGCATGATAACGGCCATCGTTACTATGGCTAGCCTAACGTCTCTCGCAAATCTTTCTCCGCCATTGCTTCCATTGCGTTCCACACCGGTGGACGGTGGTCGGCGCTCAGCGGGATCACAGCACAACGCGGTGCAGACGGCCACGACCTCCCTTGGACCCTCTCAATCCTTCGCTACCCAACGACGGCCGCCGCCACGTGACGCGAGCCCATCCAGAAGCCCGTGCAGCGAGAGGCCCCCACTGACGCCAGGCCACCTACCTGTCAGACTTTAACCCTCCCGCAGAGGATCCTAGCCTGCCTATGCTGCTAGCTAGGAGTATAGTGCAGAGCCGTCGCGTCGACAAGGGTCAGAGAAGGCAGGGCTCCTCGCGTCGAGGAGCAGGAGGAGTGTGGGCCTGCGGCGGCTCGCGCCATCGCCATGGCGTCGTCCTCGTCCAAGGCCTCCGACTCCTCCTCCCACCGGGACGGCCCCAAGGTAGCGTTCGCCGGCCTCCGATTCCCCTAGCCGCCCGGTTCCCCACCTCGATCTCCCTCCCGAATCTGATCGGTTTCGATCCTTTTCCGTCCCCTCTTTTTTTTTTTCTTTCGTGCTCCGCAGCGGCCGGATCAGGGGCTCGGCGTGGGCACCTCCTCACTCATGGCGCTCCATGGGAAGCTGACGCAGCTGAAGCGCCAAATCCAACAGGCCCGCCTCGCCTCGATCAAGGTAAAGCACCGACCGCATCTACAGAATTCGTTGTGAATTGTGAGTTTCGGGTCACTCAATCTGGTCCGGTGATTGAGCCCTGTGTGGTGTTTTGGCAGGAGAAACTGGAGGCAAACAGGAGGGCGCTGCGGAAGCACACCTGCGGCCTGTTCGATGTGGCCGCCCTGGCCGAGGCGGCGTCGAGGGGCTCGGAGAGCAGCAACGTGCTGTCGCAGCTCGCCGCGGAGGGCCAGTCCAGGATCGTTGGGTGGAACCTGGCGAGAGGGTCGGGGGAGAGGGAGGTTGTGCACGTGCAGGAGGAGAACCTGTCGGCCGACGGGACGCTCGTGCTCTCCAGCTCCGGCGACAGTGCACAGTCCATCGTTTTGCAGCTTGTGAAGCTGCCGCTGGTTGATAAGATTCCTCCGTACACCACGTGGATCTTCCTGGACAAGTATAGTGTTGCTACTCTATTTGACCTGTTTGATGACTTAATATTAGGTTGCTCTTCAGTTCTATAGTACTAGTTCATATGCCATATAGAGTTAACTTGAGATTTATGAAATGATACTTCAATGTGCATGCATTTAGATGAACAACTTAGTCATGAACTCATGATAGAGTTAATTAACTTGAGATATATATATGCGTGGATACTCGAATGTGCATGGGTTCAGGCATTTGAACAACTTAGTCATGCAAGCCATAGGTAGAAGTTTTTTTTTTTAGCTTGGGGAGCTGCATAAGAATTTGACAAATAATATATTTAATTACTTGAGCATGACACGTTCAGATAGCGTTATCAAGGATATTGCTCTGGGATGAAGTGGGGAAATGTTCCGTAATTTAAGAACATATGCAAATCCATAAGCATTCTGTATATCCATGATCATTCCAAGAAATATGACTATCGACATGATTGATGCGTCGTGCTACTTAGCATAAGTTTATTAGCTGGATTTATTCTGAGTAGTTTGATTTTGTTAAATGGCTCATACGTCGGTATAAGGACAATTCTTGCATTCCTTTTGTCTTTGATATTTATTCTTTCTGGAACAACACAGCGCAGAAACCAAAGAATGGCCGATGATCAATCAATTGCTGGTAGGAGGAGAATTTACTATGATTCAGCTGGCAACGAGGCTCTAATCTGCAGTGAAAGTGATGAAGAAATTCCACAACCTGAGGAAGAGAAGCATGTTTTCACTGAAGGAGAAGATCAGCTAATATGGTATAATAATAGAATCTATAGTGGCCAATCGAGATGCTTTTTTTATACCTACTAATGTTAAACTTGAAAATGCTTGCTGGCTGGCACAGATTCTAGAAGGACTTAGTAGTAGACTATTCTTTAATACCTTGTTTCATCACCAATTTTGCCATTTTCTCACTTATCATGGTATTCGAGATGCAATGTTGGTCTCTTCACAACCTCAGTGCTACTGAAAACCTCAAGTTCGTTTGTGAAACAAACCACGAGCTTTTTTTTTCTCGAGAAAACGCAAAAAGGCTTTTGCGTTTCATTATATTGAAAAGAGAGAGATAGTTTGTTACATCCTCCTAGGAGGCACCAGTACAGACGAGAAACACAAAATAAACTCAGTGGACGTCCCAGGTCTGTGGGAGGATGACACGCAGGCCTCGAGCACCCGCGGTCGCCCAGAGCGCAGCTTCTTCTTTGATCTTTGCAACCAAGACGCTAGTTCTATTTAGACCACAAGCTTTTTGAACTTTAGTTCTATTTAGTTTACGACTTCACATTTTTTTGTTGGATGCTTTAATATGAATCTACTTATATTATACTTTGTGAACATTTGTGTAACCAAGGCTAAATATTTAATCGACTGCTATTTAGGTGACACTTAGTTAAATAGGGACAAGTTGTCTGTACATGGGTACACTTTCTCGAGGCCACAATAACCTGTGACAAAAGTGCTCATTTAGTCAAGCAATGTGAATTAAATTGCTTGTGCACATATAAGAATATACCTTTTCAAAGACGCAAAACTTTTGTGTTTTCTCGAAAAAACTTTTGAATAAGAATAGGAACTCCTTTTAGATCTGGTTAACTTAATCATTATTATCCTGCAAAAATAATGACTACTTTGCACAATGTTCCTGTTATGTGCTATCATGGCAATGCCATCCCCATCTCTTTACAATCAACCTTGCAAAAAAAAACTATGTATAACTTGTCTGATTCTGAGTTTCTAACTATCTGCTACAGGAAAGCTACTCAGGAACGCGGGTTAAGTCAAGAGGATTTAAATGTTATCTGTCAGTTTATTGATGCATCTCCTTCAGAAATCGAGGTGATGTTCCACGAAAAATACAAATTCTTTGTAGCAAGATCTTCATTAAGTGATATCACCACAAATAGCAAACGTCTTTTGACTTACAATTGTTTCTGTTGATTTCATTACAATTCCAGGGTAGATCTGAATTTCTTTTTGAGAAACACGAGAAGCACTCTGAATTTTCTGACAAGATAGAGAGCCAACTTCCTCTTGACAAGACTGTGGATATAGTTTTGGATTCTTTTGATAATCTCTTCTGCCGCAGATGTTTGGTACATTCTACTTCTGGCAATCTACCACTTCTAGTCCTGTTTTTAATGTCGGTTTGTGCAACTATGTTCATCAGGGTGTGATTTATTTGATGTTATATGTTCATTCAGGTTTTTGATTGCCGTCTCCATGGCTGCTCTCAAAACTTAGTATTCCCAGTGAGTAACAATTCATTTCATGTTCTAATAAAATTACTTCTCTGCGCTGCTAAGTATTAACTCTTATTCTTGTCAGAGTGAGAAGCAACCCTGTGGGTTTGAGCTCGACGGAAACAAGAGTCCATGTGGTGACCAATGCTACCTTCGAGTATGCTTCACCTCAGATTTTACAATTATATTCATTGGCATTAACTTATTTTTCTTTAGGTTTTCAGTTAAATCGTACCAGCCCTTGTAGCAAATTTATGAAACTATTTTACTGAACTTCTATTGGTGGGGAACATTGTTAGAGTTTTGGTGCCCGAGGTTTTCCTTGTAGATATTGGAAGAAACGGCACGATCCACTATTCCAAAGATACTAAAAACCTTAGTTTTTACAATTCACTCTGTTATGCACATCTGCAAAATTTTGATTTTAAATTCTACTGTGCTATTGAGAACCAAAAAGACAAGTGATAGTTGTATTACATATGAACGCTTGAACAGTGAATGGAGCGAATTTATCTTTTAAGTACTTCACAGCACGTTTGGACCTGGTATTGGAATTTTGTAGGTGTGCACATTGTAACATGTCCTACATCTTTGAATGTTCTGGAGTTTTTTTAGTACTGGATCAAGCACTTCTTCTAAAATGCGAAATGAGAAACGCGACCTGTGGATGCCAACGGCAATGAATTTGACCGATGTTACTTTTTGGCAATCTGCCGATTACTTTTTATACAATATTTGGTCTTTTAATTGCTACTAATAACTTTATAGATCCGTCCTTTCAGTTGAGCATGTTTACTGTGCTCTGAGGCTAATTGTGGTATTAGTTTGTCCACAGAGAAGAGAAGGATTTCAAGACATGCGCAGACATGATTATGCTTCTTCTGCAACACATAATATGGAGTCAAGATCCACCTTACACAAAGTTGGTTCTGATATGGTATCTGAATCAGAAGATTCAAACCGAGAGGAAGAAATCATTAAATCAAGTATATCTGTTGGAACCAGCAGATCAAAAATATCTTTTGAAAGTGCTGAAAAACATACTGCACTGCCTTCTGGGGATGCTTCTGAAACTGAAAATGTATCCACTGATATGCTTCTAAGAAGTTTAGGGAAGCGCAAGGTTTCAAAAGGACCAAGGTCTAGTGATGATTTCCCTTATAAAAAGCCAAGGACGCTTGCTTCAGATATTCCTTTTGCAAGCCATATATTGAATAATCATTCTACTTCGGAGATTGGTGACACAAGACCAGATATCAGAGAATTTGGAGGCAATCAACGAGATGACCCCAATAAGAAAACTTCTAATAAAGATAGTTGCGGTGGAAGCCCAACTAGTACTGCTGAGGATGCAGCAAGAAATACTAATAAAGAATCTTCAGCAAATAATTTGTTCAGTTCCAGCAGGGAGCACCCTCTTTCTCATTGGAGTACCCTAGAGAGGGATTTATATCTGAAGGGAATAGAGATATTTGGGAAAAATAGGTAAATTTACATATATAAGGTGCAATTTCAAGTGTTATCTCCCCCTAGGTTTTGTGGAAACAGACTTCCCTGATTAATTGAACTGTTGCTTTCCTGATTAATTCCACAGCTGTCTAATAGTCAGAAACCTATTATGTGGCCTGAAAACCTGCATGGAAGTGGCTAGCTACATGTACAACAATGGTGCAGCAAACATGAGTAAATCCATTTCGGGCGATTTCACAGAAACTGAACAAAACTACATGGTATGTATTGAATCACGTTGGTAGTCTCCTGCTCTATTTCACTATTTTGTATGTACTCAGATTAGGAATGTTAAAACAAACTAAATGCTGGCAGTCATATTGTTCTCAATGCAGTCACTGCTGCTGCTGCTGCAGAAAGAATTTCATACTTCAGTTAGTATTTATTGCATGGCATGATGCTCCTGATTTTGAGGTTCTGTTTCTTCCGATGAAGTTAGGTGTTCTTTCAGCACAAAAGTGAAATATCTTAGAGATGGTTTGTATAACTGCTGTTCAGCCAGAGTTCATAATATGGTAGATTTTCAAAGTCTGAGTGGTTTAGGGGTTACAAATAGGTCATTTTCCCATGAATTAAGGACATACTCTACTGCTCCTGTGGGTTTTCTGTTTTCATTTCGAGGAGCAACATTTGCAATATTATTGAGCAAAAAGGGAGAGATGCAATAAAATCGCTAACTTAGTGACAGAAAGATATGGGAGGAGTGCATGTCTCAGCCTTCCATTAGGAACTACACCTATTACAAGTTACCATCATTAACTAGCCCAGCCTTCACAAATGAAGCAACCAGGATCAGTATTACTGCACATATAAAAGTCAAAACATGCAGAGACTAACTTTATTTTCCACTGGTATTGTTACGCCAGCATCATAATTTTTTGTCCATGGATTTGTAGGAGCAAGGCATGGTTGTGAGAACAAAAGTCTGTCGTCGAAGGGGCAGAACTCGAAAGCACAAATATCCTTCGAAGGCTGCAGGGCATCCAGCCATTAGGAAAAAAGTTGGTGATGGGAAGCAATGTGACAGACAGTATACACCATGTGGGTGCCAGGAAATGTGCAACAAAAATTGCCCCTGTGTGGAAAATGGGACATGCTGTGAGAAATACTGTGGGTATGTTCCCATTATATCGAGCAAAAATCCGTTACCCACCTTATATCTTAAGATATTTTATGCATCCACAGTATTTCCTTGAAAAGACAAGAGATATGCATTCTAGAAAAAAACATTTAGTATTGGGCGTGTATTGAGTATTTGACACGCAAAGTGAAAGTGATCATATAATGACTAATGACATCTACAGTTCTCTTTTATCATCATATTAGTGTAAGCAAATGCAAAGAAAAAACTTGACCCTGGCTTCATTAGTGTAAGCAAATCCAAAGAAAAAACTTGACCCTGGCTTCATTTGTTAATTATCATATTTAGGTGTTCAAAAAGCTGCAAAAACAGATTTAGAGGCTGTCATTGTGCAAAAAGTCAGTGCAGAAGCAGGCAATGCCCATGTTTTGCTGCCAGTCGGGAATGTGATCCGGATGTTTGCAGAAACTGCTGGGTGAGGTAATCAGCACTTACAAAATAAGATCTCCTTGTAGATGTTGACATAACTGTTTGATAGGGTTAAATGATTTGTTTTTAGCTACGTATCATGCACATGTTTAGCTTTTTTCAGATTTATGGCGTGTTTTAGTTTGCCAAACTTCACATGATGTTCATTCTCTTCAGCTGTGGAGATGGTTCACTAGGCGAGCCACCAGAAAGAGGTGATGGTTACCAGTGCGGAAACATGAAGCTCCTCCTAAAACAACAACAAAGGGTGATAACATACTCCTGTAGTTTTGTCCTCTTGACATCATTGTACGCTACCTGTTTCATGCTAATTGTTGATCATAATTCAGATTTTGCTTGGAAAATCGGACGTTGCAGGATGGGGTGCGTTCATTAAGGTCAGATCACAGAAGCTTGTTTGAGTGTGATAGCTTTCCCTTTCTTCTTTTGGCTAATTTTACTTTTGTTTCTTGCAATACCAGAACCCTGTGCATAAGAATGACTATCTTGGAGAGTACACTGGTGAATTGATTTCTCACAAAGAAGCAGACAAACGCGGCAAAATTTATGACCGGGCAAACTCTTCGTTCCTCTTTGATTTAAATGACCAGGTATCCCTGCATCACGTGCCGTGCATGTGCATACAGTCATATTGAAAAAATAACAGATGGTTGAAATCAAAGTGGTAACCTTTAATTTGATTGATTGCTTCACAGTTTGTATTGGATGCATATCGGAAGGGGGATAAATTGAAGTTCGCAAATCACTCCTCCAGCCCCAACTGCTATGCAAAGGTAAGCATTGTAGTACAATGCCGCTTCATGCTTTGTCTTCACCGTAATCTATTGTAAATTGTAATACAATGCAGCTTCATGCTTTGTCTTGCCGTAATCTCATTTCATCTTACGATCCTATCCAGGTGATGATGGTGGCCGGTGACCATCGGGTTGGTATCTATGCAAGGGAGCATATTGAAGCTAGTGCCGAACTCTTCTATGATTACCGGTATGGACCGGACCAAGCCCCAGCCTGGGCTAGGAGACCAGAAGGAGCAAAGAAGGATGAAGCGTCTGGTTCTCATCGTCGAGCACACAAAGTTGCTTGATAGCTGAAGAGCAGCTCCGATGATAGAAGCTGCTGTAAACTATTGCCATACAACAAACTTCTATCCCAGTTCATTATACAAGGCAGACCGATTGTTGGCCTGATAAAAAGAATGTGTATTCCTTAAGAAATAAAGTCCCAAGTACCAACCTTGTGGATGACTGACAAATAAGCTTTTATTGATAGTCTGAATGATAACATAATTGTGTGTGAACATGCTTGCCTGTACTCTTGAGAACTTGTACATGGTTTTCAAACTGGAGTTGCCTGAACATCTACATGTTGAAGTGGACCAAGATGGCAATAAAAATTTATGCTATATAAGTCTTATCTTTTGGTAGGCAAGTAAAAGATGAATTTTATTCGCGTCTTAAACTCTCTTAGTAGTATTGTGCAAAATGTCGGCAAATGTTTCAGAATCCATATCACAACTTGCTTGACACATAACCAGCTGGGAAGAGATGAAATAGAAGTTAAAAACAATCATAAAATTTATATCCAGAGAGAAAATAATTGCTGTACACAATATTAGCTGGGACAAGAGGACATTTTAAGATGGCAAGCCAGTCACTAACTTGTAAAACCCGTTCTCATGTGAGGATACTAAATGGTATAACAACAGCTCATTCCATGTATCAGGCACTCCAGGAAGGCACCAGTGGCTGCAGTCCTGGGTGCTGGATGCTGTTAAATCTCCTGCCTTACTCCCATACATAGAGGGGTGGCCATCTATCCTGAGCCCAGATAGATTGGTAATGTTCAGAATTGTTACAGGAGTCTTCATTTGCTTCGCTACTTGTTCCAAGATCGCATTTCTCTCGGGCACCGGCCTTGCACGAGTGTCATTAAGAGGCATTGTGCTCTCTCTGCAGTGCCCCCCAGAATTCCACTCCCCGCCGCTGAAACCAGTGGTAAGTTGTTATTGCTGACCATGTTTTGCTTATTGGGAATTGCAGCAAATAAATCGAAGTTTCCCGTATTGGAATTGAAAAGCTCAGATCAGAGGGAGCAAACCTGAAGTGTGATGGGGACGAGCTTCGGAAGAACACTTGCGTTTTGCGCGGATCGATGTAGCGGTCGACCCATGATGCCCATGTGGTTAGTGCTCGATGGAAAGCTGTGGAGGCATCGAGGTGGGGATGGACAGTATCCCCTTCTTGATAGTAATTCAATCTGCAAGCAAATGCAATATTTAGATCCCATAAATTATGTTGGTTTGCACGCCTTTGCAGAAACATACTCCCTCCGTCCCAAAATAAGTGGCGTGCCTTTAGTTCAAATTTGTATAAATCTAAACAACCGTAACCAGATAAAACGCCTGTCATGCAAACTAACTAAAATGTAAAAACAGCGGTTAATTCTTTTCTGAGTTCATCAGCGCTCACCCAGCTTTCGTTTTATGATGAGACCACCAATGGGCAGTATTAAACACAAGCACATTTGCCCCCTTCCATCTCGACGAGCTCCGATCGATGGTATCGATCCGCAGTGTCCTTGCACGCTTTTGGCCGATTCTTGACTTGCCTTCATGCACTAAGAAATGGGTGACATGGTACTCCACAGTGCAGTTGTAGTCCTGCAGAAACCATGCCCATATGATGCCTACACAGTACCTTAGACACTGAATGGACTACTTCCACAGAAGATTCATGACATACGAACCAGGAACTTGAAATTGTAATCCCCTCTCTCCTTGGTAATCTTGCGGCCACGGGTTTCATGAATCCTTGCGGGGTCTGACACTGCTTCTCTCAGCAAGCACATCATGGACTCCCACTGGTTCCTGTTAAGGGAGTCCCCTGCGAACACCAGCCGCTTTCCACGCAGCATCTCAAGCATTTTCCTAGCATCAAACCTGAATTTTCACAGCAAGCAAAGTTAGCAGATGCCAAATTGATCATACCAAGCCTAAGGTAGTAAAATGCAAAATTTCCAACCCAAAGTCTTAGCAACCATTGAACCGGGGAAATGTAACAATGCAGCACCTAGGGATATTGCAATGCCTTGGCTGCCACCTCCACTTGGTATACTTTTGTTCGGTTCTTCCATTTGCTTCACAGCTGAACCCTTGGTCTACGAATGGGCACAAATTGCTTGCGTAGAGTGGATAGCTCTCATCGAACACCCACCTCCCATCGTAAACATCGCACGGCGCTATGCTGCTTCTCGCCAAATCCGTTTTTCTCTGATCCGCTTCCTGAATCACTTTAGCATCTTGCTTGTTTTTTGGATTGGCTGGAGCTTCTCCTGAGTTGCTCTTTGCGGCTGAATGGTTTGAGATTTTCCATTGGCCCACCTGTTGCGAGGCATAAGCCCCTTGTACAGAGGAATCGGCCTTTTCTCCTGGATGGCCACCGTCGCCTTTTGTCCCCAATGCAGGACCTGAAGCTTCCATGGAAAAATTCACAGCTTGGGTCGACTTGGCTCTATCCAATTTCTCCACTGACGCAGCTGCTCCACTGGAAGCAGAAGCATTGACTAAATTTGACCTTGTCGAGACAACATCAGCTTTGCTAAGGTTCTCGACTTCGGCGGAGTTGGGTTTCTCTGAAACTGAATCTTTCGCCAGCTTCTCACCTTGAACAACTCCTTTCTCCTCCACTATCGAATCCAAACCTCGGAGAGAATAGCCTCCAGCTTCCGCAACCTCGGGGTTCTCCGAAACCGCACTACCCGCGGGGGTTTCAAAAATCCCACCTCCATGGCCGGCTTCATCAACCTTTATTGCCGAGCCCACGGACAAACCGCCAGCACGCCCGCGGCGGTCTCCCTCCACGGCCAAATCTTCCCCCAAGGCCCCGCCTCCGCCGCCAATAAACGCCTCCGCTTCGACCTCCAGCCCTGCACCACCACCGCCGCCGTGAACCGGCGGGACCGCGGTGGCGGAGCCGTTGGCGCCGATGGAGGCGGCGAAGGGGAGGTGGAGGGGGCGGCCGAAGCGGAGGGCAAAGAGGGAGAAGAGGAAGGAGAAGAGGAGGGAGGAGGAAGCGAAGGAGATGAGGAGGAGGCTCTTGGGGCTCGCGGGGCGGCTGGGGGAGGAACCACCCCTCTGCCTCTCCATTGCCAAGAGAGAGGTTGTCGGCGAGGTCGGGGCGTGTGGCAGACTGGTAATAAAGGCGGCGATCGCGACCCGGGAGGAAGGCAAAAACACAAAGGAGGGGGGCGCTGCAACGGAAACGGAACGGGGACTTCGGGCGTTGTGGAGTAAGTGGAGTGACTTTGGCTGTGCACCTGCTGCTGCCGACCGCTGTTTTTATTCTCTTTTCTTTTTCTTTCGGTATATGTGAAGAAAAAGAACAGAGGCAAGTACTCCTACTCTAGCCTTTCGTTGATCACTTGATCAGCTCCGGCTCCACTACCATATCTTCTATATATATATATACTCCAAATAATTTTGATTTTTTTTGGCAAACTTTAAGAAATATTTCAAGTGCATGCAAAATGCGTTTGAAAGTAACACCTTGCACCGATGTGATTTCATGATGAATTTTTGCTTGTACTACAAACATTCTTTAAAGTTTGCCACAACAAAATTCTGTTTTTTTAATTTACAGTTCATCCAGGAGCATTTGAGCTTGAGATAAGAAACTCCACTTCCAATTGCTAGCCTTCACTGAGTGGGGCGTTTTGGTCAGCGAGATCCATGGAGCCTGATTTTTTTGAAAATTTAAAATTTAAACTTTCTCGTTAGGTGATAATTTCCATTCTTTTATGCTATTTATATTTAATAAATAATTATTTGAGCAAAAACAGTAGGAAAAAAATCCCTACCGTGACTCTTTTTCATTAATAGGGTGGGGCCTTATACTATTGATTTAGACTAGTCACAGTGGGGAGTAACTTAGAGTAGTAACATGCATATGTTACTAGTCTATGTTACTACCTCCACAGTGGGTAGTAACATATGTGTTGTGTCATGCATCACTTCATTTATTAGGTTGTAGATTCATCTTTTCTTGATATGTGTGATGTTACAGTAACTAGCTATGTTACCACATGCCTCTCTTTCTTCATTAATTACATGTCACATCATCTATTTTGTCTAAATAAGTATGATGTTACTTACACTGTGGGTAGTCTTACAAGAGTTGGCTATGCCAAGTTACATTCACAAGTAATCTAACCAGGATTGCATCCTTTCAAACTAGGTTTTGCCTTCTTTATGATAAGCTCAAAATGAACTTCGATGCAACATATAGAGTATTCCAAGCTCTTGGATTTATGATCAAATATAATGTTGTTTATGTGCTTCCATAAGCTCCAGTATATAGCAATCATGCACTTTTTGAATGGTAGTATGTTTGCTCTCTCCTTTGCTTCCACCACCATATTGTTTGTTCAGATCAGTATTCCATTCAATACCTAGGGCCAACCAAAAATGTTGACTGAAGTCACATGGAAAGAACGGGCGCATAAGGTGTTCATTTGGTTCATCATCACATAGAACATATTTGATGGGTTCCAAATAGAAACTGGCCAACAGGTCCCTAGTGTTTAACCTGTCAAGCAACAATAGCCAGAAGAAGAATTTTTGTTTTGCCAAGCAGCAAGACCTCCAAATGCACTAAAATGGCATGGGGGCATCAGGAGGGTTACCAATCAATTCAGTATATATTCTTTTTGTAGAGTATTTACTTGAGGACCATTTGAATTGCCATGTGTCACTGTTGTGGGTTTCAACTTGTACTGCGAGCATATCCATCAGAGTAATACTTTGCTGCACTGCAATGGCAGACAAGGGTATATGGAACATCTCATAAAAATCATTGTTGCCTATATACGGGCGGAGGCAATAATAAGGTCTTTATCTTTAGCAAATGAGAATAGCTGGAGGAACTTACTAAGAAGTATATCATCATCCCATTTATCATACCATATTTTGATAGTACCGCCACATGCCACTTTACAAACAGTCATGTCTTTGAAATCATTCAGAATAGAGCAGTAGCCCCTCCACCAGAATGAACCTACTTTGGTGGGGAAGCTAGGTACTTCGCTGTTTCTGTAATATGTATTCCATATCATCTACAGCCATGACATATCTTGATGATTGAAGAATTTGTATAATTATTTCATCAGTAGGGCTCTGTATTGAGTTCTAAGGTCCAATACACCAAGTCGACCAGCCTTTTTGGGCATACATACCTTATCCCATTTCACCAGGCATTTACCATGCTTGTTATTCCATTTCCATACCATAAGAAGCATCTTCCAGAATTTTTGAAATGATCTAAAATGCTAAATGGTACTCTAATGTAGCACATAGCAAATATGGGTAGTGAAAAAACCACACCTTTAAGATGAACTAATCTGCCAGCATATGACATCATCGAAGCAATAACAAATAGTCTTTTATCTAACCTGGATACCATAGGCATCAAATCATCCACCCTAGGCCTAGTTGATCCCATGGGGAGGCCAAGGTATGTGAAGGGCATACTTTCTTTCTTATTACATCCAAGGATGTCAGCCAACTGCATTACTCTATCATCAAATAAATT
This sequence comes from Triticum aestivum, assembly GCF_018294505.1. Lineage (NCBI taxonomy): Eukaryota > Viridiplantae > Streptophyta > Magnoliopsida > Poales > Poaceae > Triticum > Triticum aestivum. Next base: position 323,017,875 of record NC_057805.1, read on the forward strand.
GATAGGTACAAGGGAGGATTTATTGTAGTTCACTTTAAGTCCAGTAAATTCAAAGAATATGTTCAGAACATGCATTAAGTGTGATAGTTGCTGAGGTTCAGGCAAGATGATGAGTGTGTCATCAACATATTGAATGAAAGGATATGTCATGTTACCTTGAAATTTAATGGGGTGGATATGTGGCCCTCATGCCAAGCTTTATTAATAAGAACTTGTAACAATTTAGCAGGAAGGACAGTGGGTCACCCTGTCTAACACCTCTTTTGCATTTGGTAATCTTGTCAGGTATGCCATTGAGGCTGACAGATGCTGATGTGGTTGTAAGAATCATTTTGATCCACCTGATCCATTTACTGCTAAATCCAAGGTGTTTTAACATAAACAATATGGCATTGTAGTCCACCTTATCAAATGCCTTCTCAAAATCAATTTTGAATATAATAATCGCCTTTCTAGATCTATGGCACATATGGATGTATTCAAATGCCCAGGCAAGGCAATCCTGAATGGTTTTGGTTTTGATAAATCCATGTTGATTTTTGCAAACCAAAGGAATGATAAAATTTTGAACTTTGTTAGCTAGTATCTTGGTAAGTATTTTAACGGCCATACTCACCAATGAGCTCGACCTAAAATTATTAGGGGTCTCAAGATTATCTTTTTTAGGGATTAAGGCAATATTTGAAGAGTTGGTAGGTGTGAGATCCACTATTATATCATAGAAATCATGTATGAATTTATAAAAGTTGTCCTTGATAATGTGCCAGCATTTCTTCAAGAATATGCTATTAAATCCATCAGGTCGAGGGGATTTATCATTTGGCATAATTTTGTTTATTTCATCAATTCCCTCATGTGTGAAAGGTATTTCTAGATCCTCCAGGTCAACATTATTGGTGTCAAAGTTCATAGAAGTGTCATCAGTCATTCTAATCCCTCTTAATGATTGACATAGGATTGTAGCTTTCTGTTCATGGCCATGGACAATGACATTGTCAGAACATAAAATGAAGGAGATATAGTTATTTCTGAAGACATGTGTTCCAATGGCATGAAAGAATTTAGTATTTTCATCAACTAGATAGCCCATCTAATGTCGATTTTAATTCTCTAGTACTTCCTCTTGGTTTCTAAGAGTTTATTTGTGTGTGTAATAAGCACTTTCTTGAAGTTATTTTCTTGAATAGTAAGAGCCTTTGGTCCTCTAGTACATCTAGGAGCTTGACATAGAAAAAAAATCAATTGTTTTGTTGAGCTGAGATAGTTACTTACTCCATGATTTCAAACCTTTTCTGATGGATTTGAATTTTACCACTATATTTTTTGCACAGTCCACATAATAAGTGCAATTCTTCTAATAGTTATCAACGGTGTCAATAAAAGCTTCAAATTCAGCCCAGAATTCCTCAAATCTAAATATTTGGCATTTAGGTATATGAATTTCTATTTGGACCTTAATAGGTACATGACCAGAAGAATTTTTTGCAATACTAACAATCATGGTATTTGGTATCTAGTGGTACAATTAGAATTGTTAAAAATCTAGTCTAGTTTTTCCAGTAGGGGGAATTTCTGGTGTACTCCCGAGAGGAATTTCAACCAAGTCATGATTTACAATGATGTTGTTGAACATCGTCATCATGTTGTTATTATCCCCACCAGCTATGTTTCTGTCATTTGGGCTTCTGATGAGGTTAAAATCACCTACAATTAGCCACTGCTCCATGGTGGAAGTATCTAAGTTCATCGGCCAATTAGTGACTTCCAACTTGCCTTTAGTAGAGTTAGGGCCATAAACATTGGTGAGATACCAAGTAGAATTATCCAAATTGAAAGTAAATTCAATGGTGATTTGGTAGTAATCATTGGATATCAACTTGTCTTTAAATATATTACCATTCCAAATAGTAATTATACCACTAGAGCTCCCTTGTGATGGTACATAGATGAATTGATTGAATCTTTTGGGGTAGAAATTTCTAATATATGATTGATCAAGTAACTCCCTTTTGGTTTCCTGTATGGTAAGTATGCAACATGTACTTTTATCCACTTAAAGTCTAATGTCAGTCCATCTGTCAGAGGAATTGATGCCTCTGACATTCCAATTAAGTATTCTAGCTTCTATTCATGATCATTGTTGAGGAGAGTTGATTGCCTGAATTAGCATAACATGAGATATATTCATACCAGATGAAGATAATTACTGGAATATAGTAACTGCATTGGACAAGGACTACGTCATGCATATATGCCAGACATTATATGAAGTTTATGATGATAGTGGAGTCCTCATAGCAGACATAACTGAAAGTGGAATGCAGATAGCACACATAATGTGCCCACAAGCACCAACATTATAATTTATTACAGAATATGAAGTTCAGATGCGCACACAGGCACCAGCAGTACTGAATAAAATCCATAACATGAAACATAATAAATAAAACTAGGATATGAGGTCTGCTTATATGGGAGCAGTCCAAAACCTAGAAGTTGACGGAGGAGCTAATCATGAGAGCTGTCATAGTTAAGTACTGAAGATGCCACTTCATGAGGTGCCATCTTACAAAGCCCAGTGCCAATAGCCTGCAGGGTCTCCAGGGAAAGGGAAGGAGGTGGCGGGGCTTTCTTGTTAACAATAATGGCATCAAACTTGGGGCCCAAGTTAACAACAACATAATGTTTCTTCTTGGATCCAGTGGTGTTCTTTAGAGCAGTCTGAGTTTGCACTTTCTGAACTTTGACCTTTTCAGTAGCAGCCATAGAAGACTCCTTGTCTTTGAAGCCCATGTTGATCTGGGCAATTCTACCACTCCTCCTATAGAGTGATTCATCCACAATAGTGTGTTTCTTCCTCTTGTTGGGTCCATTCCTTGGCTTGCAGATTTCTACAAAGGAGTTCTCAGTGATCACAACAAGACTAGTTGAACTAGTGGCACCATGTTAATCCTAGACAATAAGTATCTGAAGATAACATCCCCTCCCAGTTCCGTTTGTACTTTCCACGTCAATTAGGTTACATTTAATATTAATTGTCTTGGAACCACCTAGCTTGGGTATGATCTCTTGAGAATTAGTAACAAGGTTGCCAATCAGTCCCTGAAGTGCAGCAAGATTTTCAACCATGAGATCAACAACAGGTTCATTAATGTTGCCAATGGGAGCAGTACCAGACTCAGTGTTGACTTCATAGTTCATATCAGTGTTATTGGCAATAAAAACAGGGTTGTTGACAATGGGAGTAGAGTTCTCCATTTCTCGTGCAGATGGACCAGGGATGAAATCAAGAGAAACACCATTCATTTCCCCATCATTGTCCATTCCAACAATAGGTTATTGAGCTGCAGCAATAGGCTGCACATGATCTGCAACATTTGGTCTAACAGGTTCAACATGCTCCTCAAAAGCATCAACATCTTCATATGGAGCACCCAAGTGCTCACTATGCGTGCCAACAACAACCTATTCAATAGGAATGTTTTCCAACACCTCATCATGCCAAAAACCGCCATGCACATGGGACAGTGGATATATGTGGGTTACTGTCGTCAGGTGGCAGTGGATCTTCACCCCCCTGTTGTCCGATAAGCTCACGGGAAGAGATGTATGTGAGGCAAGTCCATGAATTTTCGTATCCAACATCATCAATATTCTGCAAAACCACAATACTAATAGACAGACTGCCAACATTGATAACTCTAATCTTAACCACGGTCCTCGTCTTATCCCTATGGTCCTTGTTCCAGATCAAGAAGCGCCCAAAAGGGAAAACAATGCGGCTCACCACCCCAACTTCCTAGAATTCCAAGGGTAATTCATAAGCATAATCCAGACATCATGGGTGAACGTAATGCTACGATAATTTAAGTTGCGATCATGCCTACTAATCCTCAGAACCGAGTCTCCAATCTGGAAGGGGTTATTACTGGTAATAATATCTCTAGAACATGCAGTTGTAAATTGGATCATAAATGTACCCATACCACATCTAGAGGTTGAAAGTGCAACTATCCCTGGGTGGTTTTGGTAATTACTAACAACATATAGCTCATTGAACTAATGCTATTCAAAGATGATCATTTCAGAAAGTTCAGCGATTGGCATGGCATGGATTAGGAATGTGGACCCCTCAAAATGCTAAGGACACATATTGGCTCAAGCTCAAGACTCTACATTTTCATTTTAGTGATCCAAGATCACATTGAGTCCATAGGAAAAGCCAATACTATTAAAAGGGGATGACGTGTTGAATAATGGCTTGCTTGCTCAAAATGCTTAGTGATATGCTCCAAAAACCCTCAACCACTTTCTCATATCCACATATGTCCCAAACCAAAAGTCAAACTCGGCCCTACCGATTTGATATATCCGGCGCCACCGAGTTCATTTGACATAGCCATCGCCAGAAACCCTAGTCACCTCGGTCTCACCGATAGGGATCTCGGTCTCACCGAGATGGGATTGCAAACTCTCTGTTTCCCTTCGTAACATTTGGTCCAACCGAGATGAGCGATCGGTCCCACTGAGTTTGCAATGCAAACTCTCTGTTTCCCCTTCGTAACATTTCGGTCTCACCGAAATGAGCGAATCGGTCCCACCGACTTTGTCTGACCAACTCTCTGGTTAGCTTATTACCAAAGTCGGTTCCACCGAGTTTGATTAATCGGTCTCACCGAGATTACGTTATGCCCTAATCCTAATGAAATTGGTCCTACCGAGTTGACATGTCGGTCCCACCGAAAATCCTAACATTCACATTTTGAACTGAATCGGTCTGACCGAGTTTTCTGATTCGGTCCCACCGAGTTTGGTGAATTGTGTGTAACGGTTAGATTTTGTGTGGAGGCTATATATACCCCTCCACCCACTCTTCATTCGTGGAGAGAGCCATCAGAACACACCTACACTTCCAGCATACATTTTCTGAGAGAGAGAACCACCTACTCATGTGTTGAGGTCAAGATATTCCATTCCAACCACATGAATCTTGATCTCTAGCCTTCTCCAAGTTGCTTTCCACTCAAATCATCTTTCCACCAAATCCAAATCTGTGTGAGAGAGAGTTGAGTGTTGGGGAGACTATCATTTGAAGCACAAGAGCAAGGAGTTCATCATGAACACACCATCTATTACCTTTTGGAGAGTGGTGTCTCCTAGATTGGTTAGGTGTCACTTGGGAGCCTCCGTCAAGATTGTGGAGTTGAACCAAGGAGTTTGTACGGACAAGGAGATCGCCTACTTCGTGAAGATCTACCCTAGTGAGGCAAGTCCTTCGTGGGCGATGGCCATGGTGGGATAGACAAGGTTGCTTCTTCATGGACCCTTCGTGGGTGGAGCCCTCCGTGGACTCGCGCAACCGTTACCCTTCGTGGGTTGAAGTCTCCATCAACGTGGATGTACGATAGCACCACCTATCGGAACCACGGGAAAAAAAATCTCCGCATCTACATTGCATTTGCTCCCTCCAAACTCCTCCCTTTACCTTCATGTGCAATGTTTTACATTCCGCTGCTATACTCTTAGAATTGCATGTGTAGGTTGATTGCTTGACTTGTGCTAAGTTGCTAAAATCTGCCAAGACTTAAAATTGGGAAAAGGATAGATTTTTATTTGGTCAAGTAGTCTAATCACCCCCCTCTAGACATACTTTCGATCCTACAAGTGGTATCAGAGCTTTGGTCTCCATTTTCCTTGATTTCCATAGGTTTTGGTGATCATAGCCTTGGTTTCACAACCTATGAGAGTATGGCGTCTAGCGAGGGAAATTACCACCATAGAGGTCCTTACTTTGATGGTACTAATTTTGCTAGTTGGAAGCATAAGATGAAAATACATATTCTTGGACATAACCCCGCCGTTTGGGCTATTGTGTGTATTGGTTTGCAAGGTGAATTCTTTGATGGGAGAGAACCGGACCGTGAAGCTACCGCGGAAGAGTTGAAGATGCTGCAATACAACGCTCAAGCTTGCGATATCCTCTTCAACGGATTGTGCCCCGAAGAATTCAACAAAATCAACCGTCTTGAGAATGCAAAGGAAATTTGGGATACTTTGATTGATATGCACGAAGGTACCGACTCCGTCAAGGAATCCAAATTGGATGTGCTTCAAAGTCAACTTGACAAGTTCAAAATGAAGGATGGTGAAGGTGTCGCTGAAATGTACTCTAGGCTTGCTCTCATCACAAATGAGATTGCCAGCTTAGGAAGTGAAGAGATGACCGATAGATTCATCATCAAGAAGATCCTAAGAGCCTTGGATGGAAAATATGATACCGTGTGCACATTGATCCAAACGATGCCCAATTACAAATATCTCAAGCCTACGGAAGTCATTGGAAGAATTTTTGCTCATGAGATGTCACTCAAGGATAAGTAAGAGCTTCACAACAAGTCAAGTGGTGCTTACAAAGCCTCATGTGATGCTCCCACATCTTCAAGTGAGAAACAAACATTCAATGAGGAATTGAGCCTAATGGTGAAGAATTTCAACAAGTTCTACAAGAGAGAAGCAAGGAAAGAAGTTCCAAAGGTCCTACAATGACAAAAGATCTTCGAGTCGTGAACGTAATTGCTACAATTGTGGAAGACCCGGACACTACTCCAATGAGTGTACGGCTCCCTACAAAATAAGAGAAGATTCACCCAAAAGAAGAAGTAGAAGAGAAGAATCACCACCAAGAGAGAAAAGGAGTAGAGATGATCGTTATGAACGAAGAACCTCCCGGAGAAGCAAGGATTCGGAAAGGAAGGACAAATCATCAAAGAGCTACACAAAACGAAGACATCAAGCTCGTGTTGGTGAATGAGTATCCGGCTCCGACTCCGACCATCACTCCGAAAGAAGTTATCACTCTGACTCCGAATATACTCAAGATGAAGGTGTTGCCAGTCTAGCACTTGTGTCAACCAACTCCGACGACATATTTGATTCACCAAATGAAGGAATTGGAAGATGCTTCATGGCTAAAGGCCCAAAGGTATCACACCCCGAGTATGTTGATTTCAATAGTGATGAAGATGATTTGCTAGGTGATGATGATTTACTTGTTGACAACTCTAGTGATGAAAACTATGATGAACTTGCTATTAATCATGATAATCGAGATAAAACAAATGATGATGATAAGAAGGAGATTGAGCGTCTAACTAAAGAACTAAACACTCTTAAGTTAGCTCATGAAACTACCTTGGAAGATCATCGAGAACTTTTAAAGACTCATGAAAAGTTACGCTTTGAAAAGCTCAACCTTGAGCAAGAGCATGGGTTCTTAAAAGCAATCAATGATGATCTTTGCAAGAAAAGTTCTTCTTACATTTCCAAGCATTTACTCTTGTCTACTTACATGCCACAAGTTAAATCTAGCAACAAGAGTAAGAAAGATTCTTCTTCTAGTAGTAATAACAATCATGTTAAATCCAATGTTGTTGCTTCTAGTAGTTCTCTTGATTCCACTAATGATTCTCTTAGCCAAGTTACACTTGAGCAAGAAAATAGCTTATTGAAGGGAATTATAGAGAAAGGTGTTTACAAGAGCCTTGCCGGGAGTAAGCAATTTGAGGAAATTGTACGCAAGCAAGGAAGACACCGGAACAATCAAGGTGTTGGTTTTGAACAAAAGTTCAATGCCAATGGAGTTGAGTGGGAAGAAGATCAATACCCCAAGACGAAGTTTGTTCCTCAACAAGAGAAGTATGATCCTACTTCTTTCCAAGGGACACAATCTCAAGATGATCTTCCACCACAAGACCACAAGCAAAAAGGCAAGGACAAGCTTCAAGAGGAGATCGATGCATTTGAAGAAGCTCCTAAGGCCTTGGTCAAGTGGGTTCCCAAGACTACATCAAGTCCTACTACAACTCCAAGGATTCCCATCAAGATGATGTGGATCTCGAAGAAGAAGAACTAGATAGTTCTTGAGGGTGACTCCGCCAACATACTTCACTCATATCATTTTGGCGAGGACAAGTGCAAACAACTTCCACATCTTGCACTAGTTCAAGGAGTCACAAACCCTCTTGTTGGTAAGACAAGGGACAAGGTAACCTAATGCTTTCATGGACATCATATTGTGTGAACTTCACTCTATGTCTATGGATATCCTTGTTTGTTCCTTGTGGGACTAACCCGTGTAGGTATTGAAAGTGCAACTCACTCCAATGGATTGCTCCGAATGATCTACATCAACATTGAGCATCCACATCTTCAACATCTACATGAAGTCATCATCGAAAAAACCCAAGGTTAATTCATCCCTCTTAGGGGAGATATCACATCTAGGGGGGTCTTTACTCTAACAATTGAGCTAAAGCAACTCTAATGATGTGAACACAACAATGCTTTATGTAAAAGTGGTAACCCCACTTGTGCTTAAACGATGAGTATGACCTATGATCAAATGTTCTCATTTGACTCCTAAGTCAATATACTCATATATAGATGACCTATCATCGCCAATTGCTTGATAGACGCTAGAGTGTTTGTGCATGCTTTGTCACATATTTCATTTGCCATTTTATTGTGTGAGCATGTTGATTGCATATTTTACTCATTCGAGGACATCCGCTTGTTGCTTTGATTGATTTGCTCTTTTTCTTTTGCCAAGTGGATGGACAAGAATGCTACATCACAAAGTTTGATCAAGTCAGATTCAAACAACTCTGTGTGAGGAGCACTCGGAGTCCCCAATTTGTCAACTGTGCATTTAGGTATGACCGATTCATCCATTTCGGTCACACCGAGTTCACTGAGTTGATCTAGGTTTTCAATCTCGGTGCAACCGATTTGAACTTTTCGGTCACACCGAGTTGCAGTAACCGCTTGCGATTCTGCATCTCGGTGCCACCGAGTTGTTCCACTCGGTCACACCGAGAGGGTCGGAATATATATATCCATGGGTGAGATGTTGGAAATTTCTTCAAAACTCCTCAGCCCATGTGTGTCCTGCTCTGCCGCCTCGGGTATCCGGATCGTCTCCTCGTCGCCAGCGACCTCCCGCCGCTGGTTTCCGTTGCTGTCAATGGGATTCTGCCCCGCCTTGTCACTGTAGCGAACTCACCGCCGAGCTAGGGTATGAGTTCGATCGTTTGTGCTATTTCCTTACTCCGATTCCTAGCACATTGCTTTGCCATGATCTTTACCACGTATGAAATCAATCTATCCAGAGAAAACATCCTTTAGATTAGGTTTGATTCGAAAATTTAGGGTTAGGTCTCCGCCAAACTCATCTCGGACCGACCGAGTTGTAGAAATCGGTCTCACAGATTTGGCTTAGGCCATTGCGCATGCGCTTTTCGGTCTGACCAAAAATTGCAAATCGGTGCGACCGAGTTCAACTCTCTGTGAAACCCTAGCAATCTCGGAGCCACCAAACTGTGACTCGGTCTGATCGAGTTCACTAGTTTAGACCCCATAAGTTGCTTCGGTATCACCGAGTTTATCAAATCGGTAGCTCCGAAATGCTTTCTGTGGAGAACTAAAACTAAGTTTTTGACTCATCTGTTTTGCAAAAACTCTGCACTTTGTGATGCTCATCTACTCTACCTCATCTATATCTATTCACAGGTTTTGCTGTCAGTTTGCTTGCCAAGATGTCTGACCAGAGTGATAGCCAAAACAGATCTGAAGAGCAAGTGCAAATGAGTGAGGGCACTAGTCCCTCAAGCAGCTATGATGAGGGCAGCAAGAGCACTCCCAGCAATTTGCCCATGGCAGCCACCAGATCAAGGAAGAAGAAAACCTCAGATTCTAAGGATGAGGACTATGTGGCTGTTGAGGAGGAATTTAGCTCCAAGAAGAAAGTCCTGAAGAAGGAATATGGAGCTGCCGCTGCAACAAAACCTGGCTTGAACAAGAAAGCACCTGCAAGAAGGATTGAAATGTCCAAGCCTAGGAAAGTACCTACAAAGGAAACTATGAAGTTCACCATTGAACAACATAGTGATGATGAGGCAGATGGAGAAGGGCAGAAGAAGAGGAATAAAGCAAGGACAACAACTGCAAAGTTGCTTGGATATCCCTCTATGAAAAAATCTAATGATGAAGAAGATGAAGAGGATGCACCAGCACCCAAGTCCCAAAAGCTTATGGGAGATGCAATCAAGTCAGGGGCTGCTCCATCAAAGCCCAAAAATGCTCCCAAAGCAACTACTCAAGCTCAAAATACTTCTAAGCCCAAGAGAAGCACCAGGAACTTACCAGCTGAAGAGAAGAACAAGGCCCCAGTGCCTAAGGTTGAAGAAGAATATAATGAAGCCCAAGTGCTGAGAAAACTGAAACCAAAGATTCCAGACCACAATGACACTCATCCAGTGGCTGAGGACATGCACATCAGGAAGGATGCAGGACTGATATTATGGAGACAGTCTAATCCCTATGCTGTGAGGAGGAGGACTGTTGTGGAGTACAGGTTCCACACCAAAGAACAACAAGATTTCTATGAGACTATTCTGCTTGACAAGAAGCCAATTGTCTGTGATATGAAGTGGGTTGATTGGGAATATATTGATAAGAATGAAGATCACTTCCCAGGTGTACATGAGAGCTTCAAGCCTTGTGGAGTTGACAAGTTTGTTGGACAGAAGCTCACAAAATGGAATGATGAGCTCATTATGCAGTTTTACTCCACTGCTCATTTCTATCCAGATGGGAGAATAGTGTGGATGTCTGAATGTACAAGGTACCAATCAACTGTTGCTGAGTGGGCCAAGTTGATCAAAGCCCCAGAAGAGCATGAGGATGATTTGGATGTGTATGCCAAGAAGAAGAAAGACCACAACTCTAAGGCAAATATGTACAAGGAGATCCCAGACAAAGCTTTGGACACACACAAGTTTGGATCTGTGCATTATTTGTTGTCTGGTCTACCTACAATCAACACCATCTTGAGGCATACACTGTTACCCAAATGTGGAGATCACAAGATGATCAGAGGGCATTCCATCAACTTGTTGCAGATCTTTGATGTTCCTCAAAAATTCAAGGTCATGAGTCTGATTGTAGAGACAATCAAAAGGACAGTTGCTGATCAGAAAAGGTCTTGTGGGTATGCTCCACACATCCAGGTGCTCATCAACTCCAAGATGGGCACAAGCACTTACTTGTTGGACAAGGAGCATTTACCTTTGCATCCAGAATTTGAAGATAACACAGTTGTGATGAATGAGGATGAACCATCATCAGTGCAAGCACAAGAGAAGAGAGCAAAGGCAAAGGCAGAAAAAGTTGCAAAGATGCCTAGTGTTGAGGAGCCATCAGAAGTGTTCTTGAAGAGCAAACAAGATCAACTAGCTTATCTGATTCAGGCAACATTGAGGATTGAGAAGGGCTTGGCCACCCTGACTCAGAATCAAGAGAGCTTGGAGAGGATTATAGAAACAAAGTTTTATGATCTTGATCTGAAAGTCACTGAGATACAGACCGCAGTTGAGAAGCTCCAGGAGGAAGCAGAGGAGAAGAGAGGGCAGGGTACTACAGATGCTTTTCAGTGAGTGCCAAGAGGTCAGAGGTCAGCTGCAGTGCCAGTGCCAGATACAAGAGCTACTTCATCTGCACCAGCAGCAACAGCTTCAGTTCCACCTCCAGCAGCCACTCCACCAGCTCCAGCTACATCAACTGATGCCTTCGTCCTTGGAGTTCTCTCTACACCACCTCCCGAAGACCAAGCCTGAGAGACGCATAGCACTATGCATTTTCAAACTTTTTGGTAACTTGTTGCCAAAGGGGGAGAATGTATAGATCATATGCTTCGAGAGAGAGTGTTTTGCTTCTTTGTCTCTCTTGCTACTTGCTATTTGGTTGATACTTTTGTGTGTGCTCGTTTGATACTCTATGTCTGCGTGTGAGATACTTATATGATCATGTGTTTGATCATATCATACTTTAATGCTTGCTTGATATTATCATCTTTTATATCCCTATATGATCATTCACTTTGCTTGGTGATGAGTGCATGTTTTAATTCCTATCATTTTGAGCGCTCCACCAAGATGTATGTGAGATGGAAGAGTAACCCATGATCCTAATCGATTGTGCATTTGCATTCAAAAGCAAATATTAAATAATGCACAAACTTAGGGGGAGCTCTTGCTTATCACATACTTCTCAAAGCGACGATGTATTTTAAATCTTATTATCATTTGTCGAAGCTTTTATCTATATGTTGTCATCAATTGCCAAAAAGGGGGAGATTGAAAGTGCAACTATCCCTGGGTGTTTTTGGTAATTACTAACAACATATAGCTCATTGAAGTAATGTTATTCAAAGATGATCATTTCAGAAAGTTTAGTGATTGGCATGGCATGGATTAGGAATTTGGACCCCTCAAAATGCTAAGGACACATATTGGCTCAAGCTCAAGACTCTACATTTTCATTTTAGTGATCCAAGGTCACATTGAGTCCATAGGAAAAGCCAATACTATTAAAAGGGGGATGAGGTGTTGCTTAATGGCTTGCTTGCTCAAAATGCTTAGTGATATGCTCCAAAATCCATCAACCACTTTCTCATATCCACATATGTCCCAAACCAAAAGTCAAACTCGGCCCTACCGATTTGATCTATCCGGCGCCACCGAGTTCATTTGACATAGCCACTGCTAGAAACCCTAGTCACTTCGGTCTCACCGATAGGGATCTCGGTCTCACCGAGATGGGATTGCAAACTTCTGTTTCCCTTTGTAATGTTTTGGTCTAACCGAGATGAGCGATCGGTCCCACTGAGTTCGCAATGCAAACTCTCTGTTTCCCCTTCGTAACATTTCGGTCTCACCGAAATGAGCAAATCGGTCCCACCGAGTTTGTCTGACCAACTCTCTGGTTAGCTTATTACTAAAGTCGGTCCCACCGAGTTTGGGTAATCGGTCTCACCGAGATTACGTTATGCCCTAACCCTAATGAAATTGGTCCAACCGAGTTGACATGTCGGTCCCACCGAAAATCCTATCGTTCACATTTTGAACTGAATCGGTCTGACCGAGTTTTCTGATTCGGTCCCACCGAGTTTGGTGAATTGTGTGTAACGGTTAGATTTTGTGTGGAGGCTATATATACCCCTCCACCCACTCTTCATTCGTGGAGAGAGCCATCAGAACATACCTACACTTCTAGCATACATTTTCTGAGAGAGAGAACCACCTACTCATGTGTTGAGGTCAAGATATTCCATTCCAACCACATGAATCTTGATCTCTATCCTTCTCCAAGTTGCTTTCCACTCAAATCATCTTTCCACCAAATCCAAATCTGTGTGAGAGAGAATTGAGTGTTTGGGAGACTATCATTTGAAGCACAAGAGCAAGGAGTTCATCATGAACACACCATCTATTACCTTTTGGAGAGTGGTGTCTCCTAGATTGGTTAGGTGTCACTTGGGAGTCTTCGTCAAGATTGTGGAGTGGAACCAACGAGTTTGTACGGGCAAGGAGATCGCCTACTTCGTGAAGATCTACCCTAGTGAGGCAAGTCCTTCGTGGGCGATGGCCATGGTGGGATAGACAAGGTTGCTTCTTCGTGGACCCTTCGTGGGTGGAGCCCTCCGTGGACTCGCGCAACCGTTACCCTTCGTGGGTTGAAGTCTCCATCAACGTGGATGTACGATAGCACCACCTATCGAAACCACGAAAAAAAAATCTCCGCGTCTACATTGCGTTTGCTCCCTCCAAACTCCTCCCTTTACCTTCATGTGCAATGTTTTACATTCCGCTGCTATACTCTTAGAATTGCATGTGTAGGTTGATTGCTTGACTTGTGCTAAGTTGCTAAAATCTGCCAAGACTTAAAATTGGGAAAAAGATAGATTTTTATTTGGTCAAGTAGTCTAATCACGGCCCCTCTAGACATACTTTCGATGCTACTAAGGTGAAGTTGATTCTCCACCAGTGTGTCTCGAGGTAGTTGGTAATCATCACATTCGCTTAGTGAAATTTCTCCGACGAGATCTCTGGCTCAAGTGTGGCGATTGCCCACTCATTACAGACCATGGGGAAGTCACCACCGAGTATGATGTAGCCTCACTAATCACGGAGGGGACCTGGATGGACGATTGTGGTGCTGATAGGGAGGGTGGGTATGTGTTGCAAGGGTAGCACACAATTGCCGCAGAGCTTGGTGTTACTGCTGCGTTAGAGCTGCAATGCGGAGTATGAGAAGGTCAAGAGGCCAATAGGAGAGTAGAGGATTTGTTGTGATGACTGGTTTCCAAACGCTTGACCCGATATATCTATACACAGTTTTCTTGTTGAAAGAGAATCTAGCGATGTGATTGTAACTGCAACAGGCTCTGCATCTGATCTTGTTTTAACAAACAAAATTATGGCCATATCAAAGGCATTGAGAATAGAAAATATTATTTTGACATTTATCCGGAATATGTATCATCTCCTCATGCATTTGATTGATGGGCCGCAGAAGTTTGGGCCAAATCAGGCCCATAGCCTAGACCCATATTTTGACCTGTAGCGACCCGACCTCAGACGGTCAAGTCTCTGTGCTTAAGTGTCATCCCTGGATCAGTATGTTGACACACACAGTACTCGAGGATTAATAACAGAGGTAAATCACATGTATAAAGTAACACAAATACTATTACCTCAATCCAAATAGCGGAAGTAACAAGGTTGTGGATTCCCATCAACACCAACGACAAAGTTGAGTGTAGAAATCATAACCCTAACGTATCACTTACTCGTCGTAAGATCCTGCAACATGAGACGTTGCAGCCACAAAGGGTCAGTACATTGAATGTACTGGCAAATTCACACCATAGAGAAATGATGAACAAAGGCTATCACTACATGCATATATGGCTGGTGGAAAAGCTCTATGGTTACAGTTTTGTGAAAAGCCAATTTTTCCCTACTGCAAAGGAATAAATTTTATTTAACTATCATAGTGGTTGTTAAACATTGAGATGGTTGACAGCATCTCAATCCCAATTAAGTATCATCATTAACCCAACAAGATTAATTAAAGTAACATGATGAGATCAATATGAATATCCAAAGACCAGAGACTCAAGATGTCCATAACCGGGGACACGGCTAACCATGATTAGTTTATACACTCTGCAGAGGTTTGTGCACTTTTCCCCACAAGACTCGATCGCCTCCGCTTGATTCTCGCACTACATGATGTTTGAGAAACGGATGATCGAGACACAGTCTTTCAGAAGCATTTACTCTCTACTCCAGGCAGACCGTTACACCTACAATCCCCCTACATCTGCTAGTCCACCTCTTCAAGAGCTCACACAACTTACTCAACTATGCCAGAGCCCATAATGGCGTGTGGCTGCACACGGAAGTTTCTAGCATGAATAATCTTATGATCCCTTTGAGTCTGGGTGGCGGTCCATAGGATGATCACACGGGTACTCCGGGATATCCAAAAATTCAGGCAACACTGGGTTCTCCAGGTGCCTCAATCCACCCAGATGTAAATCAAAGTAGCCACCTTAAGTTGAACCATTAATTAACAATCTCACATCTGTCATGGAAAGCTCTCAAACCCAATCCACGTCTACGAGCATAGCATAGCAGTATAAGCATAACGTAATAGTAACTCCCAAGGTTTGAATGCAGGGCAATAGGTTCCTACCTCATCAACTACTTCCCAATACCCACATGTTATCAATCCTACCCATGCAATGTTTGAGGGTGAAACTAATGCATAAAAACTAGGTATGGAAGGGATATGATCAAAGTGTGAACTTGCCTGCAATGTTGATGAAGATGATTTGCACTCATAACTCTTCATAGTTCTACTCGTCACGCTCCGTTCAATCTATCGTGAGCAAGCAATAGTAACCACACATAAGCAATCACTCAAAAGATCGGGAAGAACGAAGAAGACAGTTCGGAAAACATCAAAACCAAGCAAATAACTCTTGCAACATAAAACAATTTCTAACAGTACCAAAATTATATGAATTTGGCCTTATCAGAAAGTTTAGGTCAAGAGCTTCGATTTGCAAAAAGAATCAACTAAATCGGAGTTACGGAACTCAAGTTATGTTCAACAGAAGTTTGAATATGAATCCGAACAAAATTCAAAATTTGAAAATTTCAAAAAGTTGACGTGGCAGGTTAACTAGATAGGTGAAAACAAGACGAAACTATAGGCGCTGGTTTCATCTAATTTGGATAAACGAGTGAAAAATTATGGTTATTTGAAAAATCAGGGCCAAGTTGTTTTACGGAAGAAAAATAGTTACGGCTAAGGTCTATGTATAAATATGTAGACTAATTGATAATCTAATTATCCTATCATATTAGTCTAGAAATAATAAACTACGGAAGTATAAAAAGAGAAAAAAAAAAGAAGTTACCTTTATAAGGCATAGAAAAGATGACTTTGGAGAGAGGAGACAATTCTCAAAAGTCGCGCCGGAGAGGAGAAAAATATTTTTCTTTAAAGAATCTAGTCAAACCAAAATATTGATTTAACCCGAGTCGGATGATTTTTGGAGGCTCTATGGGTCTATATTTATAGATGGAAAAGAGGTTTAGGGGTCAAAAGGTAGGTAATGTGGGACTAAACGTAGACGAACAGAAAAGAAACGGGGAGGCGCCTCGCATGGACGGTTCGGCCGGCCGTCCGTAATGCAGTTTTTTTGAGCAATTGAAAAGAAAGAAAAGAAAACTATGGAAAAAAATATGGGGAGGAATAGGGCCTGGCCCATGTAGGAGAGAAGAAAAACAAAATGATGGGGCGCCCGATGCCACTATGCAGCGCACGTGAGCGACAAATAATTACGGGCCGCACGTATAGTTTTATTTTAAATAGAAATAGAAAGGAAAATTGAATAAATAAAAATAAAATAAATTTTTATATAGGCATATAATATATCAAAATTTTCAAAAAAATATTTTCTATGAGACGAACATTTTTATAGAGTCAAATAAAATCCACACCATTTCAAATAATTCAAAGAGTGCTACTGCCCTACTAAAATCCAATAAAAATCATTTTAAAAATACAAAAATAATTTCAAATTTATTTACCTCCAATTTTCTGATGTAGGGAATCATGTTACCCTATTTTCCATATATTTTATTTTTGGAGAAAATAATTTGAATAAAAATCAAATAACTCCAAATTGAAAATAATTTCAAAAGGATTTTAAATTTGATCCTTTTAAACTTCCAACTCATATTTCATATGTTTTGAAGAAGTCATTTTATCTTCTCTCATGAAAATCATTGAGTTGCTTAAAGTTTTCTGAATTGAAAATATTTTCAAATAAAATTCAAATCCTTTCAAATCCCTTTTCATTTATTTAAATGGAAGAAGTCATGTCATCTTCTCTCTAGGGTTTTGTATTTGAAAAGAAGTTGAATTCACGAAGATCATAACTGCAAAATGAAAGTTTGGGAAAGTCCTTTTATTCCCTCTCATTTAGCTTTCAAAAGTTTTGAATTTCACTCACTTTCAGTCAATCAATCACAACAACCAAACAATCAATCAAATCTATCTATTTATTCTAACATTCCAAAATTTAGAATTTTGGGATGTTACATGACCGGAGTTTGAATTTTGGACAAGGCCAAAACTGGTCAATACTTTATGCATGGGAGTAGGTTGCGCATGTACCTCATTGTTCTGAAGTAGCCGATCATCCAAAACAGTATGATTTGATCCATGAGAACCAATAGGAATCGTGTTGGCACCAGTTAATGCTTGTTACATGGATCTTCATTCCCAACACTTGCATTGGACGATGTTGGGGCATTTTGTGCCGCTGATAGAATATTAGAGATCCTTTGATATGCTTGTTTGACATAAACTAGTCTGTTACATGGGCCTCTTTTGTATGAAACAGTGGTCCATTCATTGTCTTGCTCCTTGTACCATCTTTTTTCTTCATAAATCCAATTTGGACCACCACCACTCCATAGGTGGAAGTAGCATTTGAACATATTGTAAGCAAATATATTTCAAGCGGATGATGTAAAAACCCAGAGCCTTGGAAAATACCGAGAAGTGGTAGAAATTTCCTCTGATGTGAATCACAATGAGAGAATCATATGCAGCACCAGTGCAAGTCGAAACAGCCAAACTCACATTGAGTGGATCAAGACGAAATGAAAATCTACCAAATGATGCCACCAAGATGAAACCTGTAGAGGGTGAAATGGGTTGACCGTGGTAGAGAAGAGATCACGAACCTTGACTATGAATTGATGTCCAAATGAAAAATACAGTTGATGAGCAATAAAATGGGGATCATTAAAGGGATTCATTCGAGAGGAATAAGATTCAAAAGGTGGAGATGGGTGGAATCATGGATGCTGCCATGGTCGCCGGTGGAGGTGGTGGGGTGGGTGGGAGAGCCATCTTATTTATTAAATACCCCCTCCGTCCCATAATATAAGAGCGTTTTTGACACTAGTGTAAAAAACACTCTTATATATGGGACGGAGGGCGTAATTTACAACTATATAATATGAAGGAAATATGCCCTAGAGGCAATAATAAAGTTGTTATTTATATTTCCTTATATCATGATAAATGTTTATTATTCATGCTAGAATTGTATTAACCGGAAACTTAGTACATGTGTGAATACATAGACAAAACAAGAGTGTCCCTAGTATGCCTCTACTAGACTAGCTCGTTAATCAAAGATGGTTAAGTTTCCTAACCATAGACATGTGTTGTCATTTGATGAACGGTATCACATCATTAGATAATGATGTGATGGACAAGACCCATCCGTTAGCTTAGCATTATGATCGTTTTGTTTTATTGCTATTGCTTTCTTCATGACTTATACATATTCCTCTAACTATGATATTATGCAACTCCCGAATACCGGAGGAACACTTTGTGTGCTATCAAAAGTCACAATGTAACTGGGTGATTCTAAAGATGCTCTACAGGTGTCTCCGAAGGTGTTTGTTGAGTTGGCATAGATCACGATTAGGATTTGTCACTCCGTGTATCGGAGAGGTATCTCTGGGCCCTCTCGGTAATGCACATCACTATAAGCCTTGCAAGCAATGTGACTAATGAGTTAGTTATGGGATGTTGCATTACGGAACGAGTAAATAGACTTGCTGGTAACGAGATCGAACCAGGTATGCTGATACCGACGATCGAATCTTGGGCAAGTAACATACCGATGACAAAGGGAATGACATATGTTGTTATGCGGTTTGACCGATGAAGATCTTCGTAGAATATGTAGGAACCAATATGAGAATCCAGGTTCCGCTATTGGTTATTGATCGGAGATGTGTCTCTGTCATGTCTACATAGTTCTCGAACCCGTAGGGTCCGCACGCTTAACGTTCGATGACGATTTGTATTATGAGTTATGTGTTTTGGTGACCGAAGTTTGTTTGGAGTCTCGGATGAGATCACGTACATGACGAGGAGTCTCAAAATGGTCGAGAGGTAAAGATTGATATATTGGAAGGTTATATACGGACACCAGAATGGTTCTGAAGAGGTTCGGGGATTTATCGGAGTACCAGGAGGCTATCGGAACCCCCTGGGAAAGCTAATGGGCCTTACGGGCCATAGTGGAGAGAGGGAGGAAGGCCACAGGAGGAGGCGCGTGCCTCCCCCTGCCCAATCCGAATTGGACAAGGGAGGGGGGGCTTTCCTTGTCCCTCTCCCCTCTTTCCCCTTTTCCCCTCTCTGTTGGAAGGAAGGGGGGGCGAATCCTACTATGAGTGGAGTCCTAGTAGGACTCCCCCCTTGGCGTGCCCCTCTTGCCTGCCGGCCTCCTCCTCCCCTCCTTTATATACGGGGGCAGGGGCACCCCAAAGACACAACAGTTATTCTCTTAGCCGTGTGCGGTGCCCTGCTCCACAGTTTACTCCTCCGGTCATAGCGTCGTAGTGCTTAGGCGAAGCCCTGCGCGGATCACAACACCATCACCGTCGCCACGCCGTCGTGCTGATGGAACTCTCCCTCGACCCTCTACTGGATCAAGAGTTTGAGGGACGTTGTCGAGATGAACGTGTGCTGAACACAGAGGTGCCGTACGTTCGGTACTAGATCGGTTGGATCGTGAAGACGTTCGACTACATCAACCGCGTTAACCTAACGTTTCCGCTTTCGGTCTACGAGGGTACGTGGACACACTCTCCCCCTCTTGTTGCTATGCATCTCCTAGATAGATCTTGCGTGATCGTAGGAATTTTTTTGAAATTGCATGCTACGTTCCCCAACAGTGGTATCAGAGTCAGGTCTATGCGTAGATGATATGCACGAGTAGAACACAATGAGTTGTGGGCAATAGTAGTCATACTGCTTACCACCAACGTCTTATTTTGATTCGACAGTATTGTTGGATGAAGCGGCCCGGACCAACATTACATGACCACGTTCATGAGACCAGTTCTACCGACATGCTTCGCACACAGGTGGCTGGCGGGTGTGTGTTTCTCCAACTTTAGTTGAATCGAATTTGACTACGGCCGGTCCTTGTTGAAGGTTAAAACAGCACACTTGACGAAAAATCGTTGTGGTTTTGATGCGTAGGTAAGAACGGTTCTTGCCAGAAGCCCGTAGCAGCCACGTAAAACTTGCAACAACAAAGTAGAGGACGTCTAACTTGTTTTTGCAGGGCATGTTGTGATGTGATATGGTCAAGACGTGATGAGGTATAAATTGTTGTATGAGATGATCATGTTTTTGTAAAAGTTATCGGCAACTGGCAGGAGCCTTATGGTTGTCGCTTTATTTTATGTAATGCAATCACTATATGATTGCTTTACTTTATCACTAAGCGGTAGCGATAGTCGTGGAAGCAATAGTTGGCGAGACGACAATGACGCTATGATGGAGATCAAGGTGTCAAGCTGGTGACGATGGAGTTCATGACGGTGCTTTGTAGATGGAGATCAAAGGCACAAGATGATGATGGCCACATCATGTCACATATTTTGATTGCATGTGATATTTATCTTTTATGCATCTTATTTTGCTTAGTACGGCGGTAGCATTATAAGATGATCCCTCACTAAATTTCAAGGTATAAGTGTTCTCCCTGAGTATGCACCGTTGCTACAGTTCGTCGTGCCGAGACACCACGTGATGATCGGGTGTGATAAGCTCTACGTTCACATACAACGGGTGTAAGACAGTTTTGCACGTGCAGAATACTCGGGTAAAACTTGACGATCCTAGCATATGCATATATGGCCTCGGAACACTGAGACCGAAAGGTCAAACGTGAATCATATAGTAGACATGATCAACATAGAGATGTTCACCATTGAAAACTACTCCATCTCACGTGATGATCAAACATGGTTTAGTTGATATGGATCACGTGATCATTTAGATGACTAGAGGGATATCTATCTAAGTGGGAGTTCTTAAGTAATATGATTAATTGAACTTAAATTTTTCATGAACTTAGTCCTGATAGTATTTGCATATCTATGTTGTAGATCAATAGCTCGCGTATAGCTCCCCTGTTTTATTTTTGATATGTTCCTAGAGAAAACTATGTTGAAAGATGATAGTAGCGATGATGCGGACTGGGTCCGTGATCTGAGGATTATCCTTATTGCTGCACAGAAGAATTATGTCCTTGATGCACCGCTAGGTGACAGACCTATTGCAGGAGCAGATGCAGACGTCATGAACGTTTGACAAGCTCGATATAATGACTACTTGACAGTTTAGTGCACCATGCTTTACGGCTTAGAACTGGGACTTAAAAAATGTTTTGAATGCCATGGAGCATATGATATGTTCCAAGATCTGAAAATGATATTTCAGACTCATGCCTGTGTTAAGAGGTATGAGACCTATGAAAAGTATTTTGCCTACAAGATGGAGGGGAATAGCTCAGCTAGTGAGCATGTGCTCGGAATGTCTGGGTACTATAGTCACTTGAATCAAGTGGGAGTTAATCTTACAGATAAGATAGTGATTGACAAAGTTCTCTAGTCACTATCACCAAGTTACTAGAACTTTGTGATGAACTATAATATGCAAGGGGTGATGAAAACGATTCCCAAGCTCTTCGCGATGCTGAAATCAGCGAAGGTAGAAATCAAGAAATAGCATCAAGTGTTGATGGTTAACAAGACCACTAGTTTCAAGAAAAAGGGCAAGGGAAAGAAAGGGAACTTCAAGAATGACAAGCAAGTTGTCACTCCCGTGAAGAAGCCCAAAGCTAGACCCAAGCCTGAAACCGAGTGCTTCTACTGCAAAGGAAATGGTCACTGGAAGCGGAACTACCCCAAATACTTGGCAGATAAGAAGGATGGCAAAGTGAACAAAGGTATATTTGATATACATGTTATTGATGTGTACTTTACTAATGTTCATAGTAGCCCCTTGGTATTTGATACCGGTTCAGTTGCAAAGATTTGTAACTCGAAAGAGGAGTTGCAAAATGAACAGATGCTAGTTGAGGGCGAGGTGACGATGAGTGTTGGAAGTGATTCCAAGGTTGATAAGATCACCATCGCACACTCCCTTTACCTTCAGGATTAGTGTTGAACCTAAAAGAAATGTTATTTGGTGTTTGCGTTGAGCATGAATATGATTGGATCATGTTTATTGCAATACGGTTATTCATTTAAGTCAAAGAATAATTGTTATTCTGTTTACATGAATAAAACCTTCTATGGTCATACACCCAAGGTGAATGGTTTACTGAATCTCGATCGTAGTGATACACATATTCATAATATTGATGCCAAAAGATGCAAACTTGATAATGATACTGCAACATACTAGTGGCACTGCCGTTTAGGTCATATTGGTGTAAAGCGCGTGAGGAAACTCCATGCAGATGGACTTTTGGAATCACTTGATTATGTATCATTTGATGCTTGCGAACCATGCTTCATGGGCAAGATGACTAAGACTCCGTTCTCCAGAACAATGGAGCAAGTCACTGACTTATTGGAAATAATACATACCGATGTATGCAGTCCGATGAGTGTTGAGGCCCGCGGCGGGTATCGTTATTTTCTGACCTTCACAGATGATTTGAGCAGATATGGGTATATGTACTTAATGAAACACAAGTCTGAAACATTTGAAAAGTTCAAAGAATTTCAGAGTGAAGTTGAGAATCATCGTAACAAGAAAATAAAGTTTCGACGATCTGATCGTGGAGTAGAATATTTGAGTTACCAGTTTGGCCTTCATTTAAAACAATGTGAAATAGTTTCACAACTCACGCCACCTGGAACACCACAGCGTAATGGTGTGTTCGAACGCCGTAACCGTACTTTATTAGATATGGTGCGATCTATGATGTCTCTTACCGATTTACCACTATCATTTTGGGGTTATGCATTAGAGACAGCTGCATTCACGTTAAATAGGGCATCGTCTAAATCCGTTGAGACAACACCGTATGAACTGTGGTTTAGCAAGAAACCTAAGATGTCGTTTCTTAAAGTTTGGGGTTGCGATGCTTATGTGAAAAAATTTCAGCCTGATAAGCTCGAACCCAAATCGGAGAAGTGCGTCTTCATAGGATACCCAAAATAAATTGTTGGGGACACCTTCTATCACAGATCCGAAGGCAAGATCTTCATTGCTAAGAATGGATCCTTTCTAGAGAAGGAGTTCACTTGAAAGAAGTGAGGGGGAGGAAAGTAGAACTTGATGAGGTAGTTGTACCTTCTCCCGAACTGGAAAGTGGTTCATCACAGAAATCAGTTCTAGTGATGCCTACACCAATTAGTGAGGAAGTTAATGATGGTGATCATGTAACTTCAGATCAAGTTACTACTGAACCTCGTAGGTCAACCAAAGTACGTTCCGCATCAGAGTGGTACGGTAATCCTATTCTGGAAGTCATGTTACTAGACCATGACGAACCTATGAACTATGAGGAAGCGATGATGAGCCCAGATTCCGCAAAATGGCTTGAGGCCATGAAATCTGAGATGGGATCCATGTATGAGAACAAAGTGTGGACTTTGGTTGACTTGCCCGATGATTGGCAAGCCATAGAGAATAAATGGATCTTCAAGAGGAAGACAGACGCTGATAGTAGTGTTACTATCTACAAAGCTCGAATTGTGGCAAAAGGTTTTCGAAAAGTTTAAGGTGTTGACTACGATGAGATTTTCTCACTCGTATCGATGCTTAAAGTCTGTCCGAATCATGTTAGCAATTGCCGCATTTTATGAAATCTGACAAATGGATGTCAAAACTGCATTCCTTAATGGATTTATTAAAGAATAGTTGTATATGATGCAACCAGAAGGTTTTCTCAATCCTAAAGGTGCTACAAAGTGTGCAAGCTCCAGCGATCCATCTATGGACTGGTGCAAGCATCTCGGACTTGGAATATACGCTTTGATGAGTTGATCAAAGCATATAGTTTTATACAGACTTGCGGTGAAGCATGTATTTACAAGAAAGTGAGTGGGAGCACTACAGCCTTTCTGATAAGTATATGCGAATGACATATTTGTTGATTGGAAATGATGTAGAATTTTCTGGAAAGCATAAAGGAGCGTTTGAAAGGATTTTTTCAAAGAAAGACCTCAGTGAAGCTACTTACATATTGGGCATCAAGATCTATAAAGATAGATCATGACGCTTGATAAGACTTTCAATGAGTACATACCTTGATAAGATTTTGAAGGAGTTCAAAATGGATCAGTCGAAGAAGGAGTTCTTGCCTGAGTTGTAAGGTGTGAAGTTGAGTAAGACTAAAAACCCGACCACGGCAGAAAATAGAAAGAGGATGAAAGTCATTTCCTATGCCTCAGTCATAAGTTCTATGAAGTATGTTATGCTGTGTACCAGACCTATTATGTACCTTGCCATGAGTTTGGCAAGGGGGTACGATAGTAATCTAGGAGTGGATCACTGGACATCGGTCAAAGTTATCCTTAGTTACCTAAGAGGACTAAGGAAATATTTCTCGGTTATGGAGGTGATAAAGAGTTCGTCGTAAAGAGTTACGTCGATGCAAGCTTTTACATCAATTAGCTAGAGTAGCTCCATGCAGAGCATTGTAGACATAGAAAATTTGCAAAATACATACGGATCTGAATATGGCAGACCCATTGACTAAACCTCTCTCACAAGCAAAACATGATCACACCTTAGTACTCTTTGAGTGTTAATCACATGGCGATGTGAACTAGATTACTGACTCTAGTAAACCCTTTGGGTGTTAGTCACATGGCGATGTGAACTAAGGGTGTTAATCACATGGTGATGTGAACTATTGGTGTTAAATCACATGACGATGTGAACTAGATTATTGACTCTAGTGGAAGTGGGAGACTGAAGGAAATATGCCCTAGAGACAATAATAAAGTTGTTATTTATATTTCCTTATATCATGATAAATGTTTATTATTCATACTAGAATTGTATTAACCGGAAACTTAGTACACGTGTGAATATATAGACAAAACAAAGTGTCCCTAGTATGCCTCTACTAGACTAGCTCGTTAATCAAAGATGGTTAAGTTTCCTAACCATAGACATGTGTTGTCATTTGATGAACGAGATCACATCATTAGATAATGATGTGATGGACAAGACCCATCCGTTAGCTTAGCATTATGATCGTTTTGTTTTATTGCTATTGCTTTCTTCATGACTTATACATATTCCTCTAACTATGAGATTATGCAACTCCGTATACCGGAGGAACACTTTGTGTGCTATCAAACGTCACAACGTAACTGGGTGATTATAAAGATGCTCTACAGGTGTCTCCGAAGGTGTTTGTTGAGTTGACATAGATCAAGATTAGGATTTGTCACTCCGTGTATCGGAGAGGTATCTCTGGGCCCTCTCACTAATGCACATCACTATAAGCCTTGCAAGCAATGTGACTAATGAGTTAGTTACAGGATGATGCATTATGGAACGAGTAAAGAGACTTGCCGGTAACGAGATTGAACTAGGTATGATGATACCGACGATCGAATCTCGGGCAAGTAACATACCGATGACAATGGAAATGACGTATGTTGTTAGGCGGTTTGACCGATAAAGATCTTCGTAGAATATGTAGGAACCAATATGAGCATCCAGGTTCCGCTATTGGTTATTGACCGGAGATGTGTCTCGGTCATGTCTACATAGTTCTCGAACCCGTAGGGTCCGCACGCTTAACGTTCAATGACGATTTGTATTATGAGTTATGTGTTTTTGTGACCGAAGTTTTTTCGGAGTCCCGGATGAGATCACGGACGTGACGAGGAGTCTCGAAATGGTCGAGAGGTAAAGATTTATATATTGGAAGGTTATATACGGACATCGGAATGGTTCCAAAGAGGTTCAGGGATTTATCGGAGTACCGGGAGGCTATCGGAATCCCCCAGGAAAGTTAATGGGCCTTATGGGCCATAGTGGAGAGAGGAAGGAAGGCCACAAGAGGAGGCGCGCGCCTCCCCCCGCCCAATCCGAATTGGACGAGGGGGCGCGACCCCCCTTTCCTTCTCCCTCTCCCCTCTTTCCCCTTTCCCCTCTCCGTTGGAAGGAGGGGGGCGAATCCTACTAGGAGTGGATTCCTAGTAGCACTCCCCCCTTGGCGCGCCCGTCCTAGCCGCCAGCCTCCTCCTCCCCTCCTTTATATACGGGGGCGGGGGGCACCCCAAAGACACAACAGTTATTCTCTTAGCCGTGTGCGGTGCCCCCCCTCCACAGTTTACTCCTCCGGTCATAGCGTCCTAGTGCTTAGGCGAAGCCCTGCGCAGATCACATCACCATCGCCGTCACCACGCCGTCGTGCTGACGGAACTCTCCCTCGACCCTCTACTGGATCAAGAGTTCGAGGAACGTCATCGAGATGAACGTGTGCTGAACACGGAGGTGCCGTACGTTCGGTACTAGATCGGTTGGATCATGAAGACGTTCGACTACATCAACCGCGTTAACCTAACGCTTCCGCTTTCGGTCTACGAGGGTACGCGGACACACTCTCCCCCTCTCGTTGTTATGCATCTCCTAGATAGATCTTGCGTGATCATAGGATTTTTTTTGAAATTGCATGCTACGTCCCCAACATAATAGAGAAACACAATAAAGCATATATATTTTCAATTTTAGCTTTCATATTGTTAATCCAATGTTCATGTTCCCTCCAACCAAATGCATTCATATACAATTGCAAAACATTTCCACGAAAACATGTGGGGTATCAACTGGTAGCTTAAAAATAAAAGCTGAGTTAGAGCATCTCCAACATATTATTTAAAAACTGGCGTCCAAAATGGTTTTAGGGCTGGAGAGAGAAAGATTTCAGGCATCAGATTTTGTTTTGCTGTAATAGATAATGTAAAATTGGTGCCCCAAAACTTTCAAACATGAACATGATTCATTGCATAAACATTAAAACAACTTCCGTCATATAGGAGCGCCATCGGATTGTACGAGCACATAGCGAGCTCCAGGGTCTCGAAGGTGACAAGCCACTTATGTGAATCTCACATATTTGTGGAGCTTCGCCATTAGCTACGCACCAGACATTGGCAAAATCACAAAGTTAGCACATCAACAAGTCGTCTGTGTCGCGCTGTCGGTGGCTTGGGAGAAACCCTAGATGTCACTGCCTTCAGCCTCTCCCACCCTTGTGCCTCCCCTCGTCATCGTCGAATGACGCCGGTGGGCTACGCTCGCCCAGCATATGACAAGGCTGGCATCTTCTCTTGCATACCCCCGCGGTGTGTGTGGGCGGGTGTGATCCTTGTTTATGTGGCGCGATGGCAGTACTCTGGCGCCATACCCGTGTGGTGCTGCGTCTACGATGCATTGTGTGGGCTTTGGTGGCGGCACCTGTGTGCGCCATTCTCCTTCCTGGTGGCACCATTGTGGAGATATTCGACTTCTTCCACACTCCAATCAGGTTCTTCTGGTGAAAACCTAATGATAGGTTGTTCGGGCGACACCATTGTTCCTACTATGCTTCCCCTTTAGGGCATCGCCTTGAAGACCATTGATCCATCAACACTTTCAAGGGGTTGTGCGCACACATCACTGCACCCGCCAGGTGCCCGATTGGTAATGTGGGCATGGAGTCGGGGCGGCTGCCACGGACCACAGTGGTGTTGCAACTCATGTGGCAAGGGAAGCTAGATCGCGATATGTCCTTTGTTATCGGTTATCTAGCTAGTCCATTGGTTTGTTCTTGCAATCTCATGTTGCTCACAGTGCAATCAAAGTTGTAATGTCAATGAGCGACACAGCGGCAACGATGTCGCGGAGAGGTGGGTTTGGTGTTTGCAGTCTCAAGTGGCCATGTCAGGACCATTCGGTGCAATGTGTGCCTCTTTCTCATGCGAGGCTTGCCGACACGTTTGGCCGATTGTTTGGTATGGGTCGATAGGGTCTCGTGCGTATTTCATGCTGGGGGCTTCTTAATTGGTTGTGTACACTGAAGTCGGAGAGTCACTTGCTCAGACGAGAAGTGATGACGATGATAATTTGCTGACAACCTCGATGGAATTCATATCTTTCTGGTGTGTGGGTCTTTGTTGAGTGTCATGTTTTGTGGACATGTGGTGCTGGTTTTTGTCTGGTTTTCCACAAATTAACCGAGCAGTTCTCTTCTTGATTGAACCATTAGGGCTCTGATTGTAGAAAACTTGTTTGTAGTGAATATCACCCAAATGTTTGTCATACGAGCATTCGGAGAATACAAGTGGGTACATTCATCCTAGAAATTATTGGCAGACTAGCCGATTTGAGTGAATTTTGTACTTTTAGGAGTATCCCATAGAGGCCTTTTGGTCTTTTGTACTGTCGAGCTGTTCATGATTATTAATCATGCATGCGCAACACCTTAGAGTTTAATTGTATATTGGGGAGCTTTACGTTGTCGTCTTCCACTTCATCGAGTCTCCCCTTGTTTGCATGGATGCTGTCTAAAGTTTAGCCTTTTTAAAATCTATGATATGCCATGTGTCGCCATGGCCATGGTCACTTTGCATCGACTGCAGAGCCGCAGTGACACTGTAACATCCCAAAATTTCAATTTGGAATGTTATACATAGGTCATTCATGCATATCATATTTTGCTGCATTCTCGTTTTGCGATCCTCGAAATCCTAAGCAACTCAAGGACCCACGGAGAGAGTTGGGGATTTCCCGATTTTCATATTTAAAATTTTATCAAATATTGAAACAAGGATCACTTTGGTTTTAATTTATTTTCTCTTCAAAAATATTTCATATCCAAATATATACGAGAGGAGATAATATGACTTCTCCAAAAATAAATGAAATATTGGAGGAAAAATATTAAAATCAAATATTTGATTTTATTCGGATTTTATTGCAATTTTATTTGAATTAGGAAAAAAATACACGCTTTTCAAAATTGCATTATAGGCTCAAATAAATGTTCACTCTGTCTGGCATATTTTTAGAGGATGGGGAAAATTTATTTCGGTATTTTTGGAATCCGTTTAGTATTAGTTTTCTTCGTTTTTCTGCGCGGAATTATTTTAAAAAAAGTGAACCGACACCGGGCCGTATCCGGCTAGGACACCTAGCCTGGCCGGCTTTATAAGCCGAGCCCGCGACCCCGAGGCCCAGCCGCCAGCCCCCAAAACCCTAGCCCCGCAGCCAGCCGCCGCGCCGCCGCCGCGCCGAGCTGCCGCCGCCGCTGCGCCGCCGCCGCGTCCGCGCCGCCGCCCTGCCGAGCCGCCGCCCCGCCACCGGAGCCGCGCCGCCACCGTCCGCCGTCCCGCCGCCGCCGCCGACCTCGCCGAGGTAGCCGCCACCGCCACGCTGTTCGTCGGCTTTTTGCTCGAAAACCGTTCGTTTTTTTCGAAAACCCTAGATCGGTTCGGTTTTTGTTTTTTTTCGGTTCGGTTAAACAGCGGACGTTCGTCCGTTCGTTCGTTTTAACGAACGCCGATCACGCGTTTTTCACAGACAGCGAACGTTCGTTCGTTAGCCTGTTCGTCAGTTTTTCTTTTTGCAGGGTTTTTCGCGATTATTTCCGATCGCGATTTCTGACCCGATTTTCGTTTTAGTTTATCTTTTCGCTCGTTTATCGGAATCAGGCGATTCAAGCGCCTAGATTTCATCTCGAAGCCCTCTTTCTGTTTAACCAACTTGAACAAGATTTTGGTACTGTAAAATTTGACTTTAGTCCAGATTAGTAATCGGATCTTGTTTCTTTCGCAGTTCGAGTTTTGTTTCTCCGTTTGATTTGATTCTTTTTGCAAACCGGAGTTATTAAGTTGAACTTTCTAGTTAGATCTTCTTATTTGAGTTTTATCTGTGCATCTTTGCTTGATTTCTTATGTATGTTATTGTTTGTTTGCGATAGAATTCCCGGAGTGCGAAGCGTGCTACTACGAGTCACTAGGTTTTGCGGATCGTCAGCAAGGCAAGTAACACATTGATCATACCCATTTATTACTCAATTTTTATGCATTAGATACAATCCTCACAATTGCATGAGTAGGATCTCTTAACATGTGGGTTTGGGAAGTAGATGCTGAGGTAGAACCTATTGCCCTGTTTTAATATCAAACCCTTGGGGAGTTACTTCTACGTTATGCTTATTGCCATGTTATGCTCGTAGACGTGGATTGGGGTTTGAGTGTATCCATGGCAGATGTGAGTTGTTAATTAATGGTTCAACTTAAGGTGGCAACTTTAATACACATCTGGGTGGATTGCTAGTTTGGGCACCTGGGGAATCCAGTGTTGTCCTAGGAGATCCCGGGGATATACCGTGTGATCCTCCTACGGTCCGCCACCCAGACTCAAAGGGATCATAAGACTATTCATGCTAGAAACTTCCGTGTGCAACCACAAGCCATTATGGGCCCTGGCATAGTTGAGTATGTTGTGTGACCTCTTTCAGTGGCAGGCTAGCAGATGTAGAGGGAAGTAGGTGTAACTGTCCACCCGGAGTAAAGAGTTAATGCTTCTGAAAGACCGTGTCTCGGTCATCCGTTTCTCAAACACCTTGTAGTGCGAGAAATCCAACGGAGGAGATCGAGTCTTGTGGGGAGAAGTGCGCAAACCTCTGCAGAGTGTACAAACTAATCATGGTTAGCCGTGTCCCCGGTTATGGACATCTTGAGTATCTAGTACTTGGATTATCTTATTGTATCTCATCACACTAATTTAATTTGTTGGGTTGATAATTACTTTTAATTGGGATTGAGATGGGGGTACCATTCTCAATATTTCAACTACTATCATAGTTAAATAAAAATTTATTCCTTTGTTGTAGGGAAAAATTGGCTTTTTCGCAAAAACCATATAACCATAGAGCCTCCACCAGGCATATATGCATATAGTGATAGCATTTATCTGTTCATTGCTTTACTGTGTTATTTTGCCAGCATATTCCATGTGCTAACCCGTTTTCGGGCTGCAACGTATTATGTTGCAGACTTTTCAGACGACGAGTAAAGGTGCGATAGGTCGTTGTCACGCACTCAGCTATGCCGTTGGAGTTGATGGACTCACTTTATCTTCCAAGCCTTCCGCTGTTATCGTGTTAGATGGCCTTAAGCCATATTTATTGTAATAAGTTCTTTTTTGAGTCATTCGATGTAATAAGTGTGTGATTGCTACTCTGTTATAAATCCTTCAAGTACTGTGTGTGTCAGCATTACCGATTCAGGGATGACATTGAAGCACAGAGACTTGACCGTTTGAGGTCGGGTCGCTACAGACACCTTCATTTATGCATTTGATGGATGTGCCACATCATTTGGTATTAGTTTGTCAGCACAACATGGTCCTAACTCGCGACATGGTTGTTGACGTCCTGGGAGATGTTGTTTCCCATTTGCTCCAATCAAGCTCCGTATGCTACATATATATGCACCACAGGTGGGGTGGCTCAGCCGGTTGTTGTTGTTGAACTATTGTGGGTTTTCGCAGCCATGTAGTATGTAACACGGAAGTATGGACTGCAATATCATTAGTGCATGAACACATTTCCTCTCGTCCTTCCTATTCATAGTACTGGTCATGGCCATTGAGGGGAGAGAAAACAATTAATGTTTTGAATGTGGTTTCTAATATCAATTACAACGAACGTGTCCAATATCTCAACCGAAGTACGGAGGTCGGAACAAATAAAATAATGATCAATGAAAAAATGATTTTTTTTTCTCGAATACGCACGAGTGTGTGTATTATATTTATAAAGAAGGGGTGGGTAAAGAACCCAAATCCACAGGTAATGTTATTACATCATGAGCTAAGCTCCCACATCTACTACTCCTCGAGGAGGAGGGGCCTAAGGTTACTACTCACGTCATGCCCACCTAGCTAGCTCTGCAGCAACGCCATTCCAATTTCCCTTTAGTAGGCCCGCCGTAAACTAAGCATTACCTTCTTCCACAATTTGCATGATGAGCCCAGTGAGCGAGGGCGAAGCGCCATCGAAGACGATCGCATTGGGGTGTTTCCACATCTCCCAAAGGACCAGGGTGATGATGACGCGCATGCTCTTTGGCTTGTCCGCGCACCAATCCACCAAAGTTTCGTGACCCTCCGGAGTCCAAGCCGGCTTGCCAATCGTGGTGCAAAGTGTTCTCCAGATCGTCCACGCAAAGACACATGTTAGCTCGATGTGGTCCAAAGTCTCTTCATGTTGGTCGTAGAACGGGCAGGCATCCGGGTGTGGTAGGCCTAGTCGAGCTAGACGATCTGCTGTCCAGCATCTGTTTTTCATTGCAAGCCAAAGGAAGAAGCGACAGCGTAATGCTGCCTTGGATTTCCACGTGAATTGAGCTGTAATAGACACCTCCCGCCCTGCAAACCTTGCCGCATAGGCCGACTTGGCAGAGAACATACCATTGCTTTCCCAGGCCCAAGTTATGGTATCTGGCACTCCCTCTTGCAGATTTGTCTCCTGGATCCGAAGCCACAAGCGCAGGTACTGTCTGAGAGCTTGCAGCCCTAAGTCCAGATTTATATCCGTTGCCCAGATTCCTGTATCGACAGCCTCTTTGAGAGATCTTACTTTCCTTTTGCGCGGGGGAACAGCTGCATATACCAGTGGTGCAAGCTCCTGAAGATAGAATCCCTCTAACCATCGATCCTCCTAGAAAAGAGTCTGGTTCCCATCTCCAACTGTTATCCTGGTCGCGGCATCGCAGAGTGCAATCGAGTCTTTGGGGACCTTGATGTTGAAGGCCTTTGATGATCCACTCGTTGCAGCCAGGGCCAGCGCGCCTGCAAAGCCACGTTCAGCCATGCGAGGTCTGGGATACCTAGACCGCCAGTCCACTTAGGTGTGCATACCGTTGCCCAAGCAACCGAACAGTTTCCACCGTTCGCCTGGCTCTTGCCGCACCACAAAAAACCTCTGATGATCTTATTGATGGCATGAATGGTCTTCTTTCGAAGAGCGAGCGCGAGCATTGCGTGAATTGGAATAGAGCATAGGACCGAGAGGACGAGAGTGAGCCTACCGCTCTTTGGTAGTGTGGCCGCCTTCCACTTTGGCAGACATTTGGCGATGCGTTCCACCAGGCTGTGTAGCTGTGCAGCAGATGGCTTGCGTAGGCATAACGACAAGCCAAGGTATCGGCATGGGAAAGTCCCGAGCTCACAGCCCAGAGTAGCAGCGGTGAGCGCTTTCTCATCATCAGAGCAGTGGATGGGAATTGCTGCTGTCTTGTTGAAGTTCACTTGAAGGCCAGAGGCTGTCCCAAACAGGCGCAAGATACGCGAGCAAGCTTGAAGATCATTATCCGTCGCCTTGAGGAAAACAATTGCATCGTCGGCGAAGAGGGAAATCCGCTGTCTCAGCCCTTGACTTGCCAGCGGAGTCAAAACTTCCATGTCCACAGCGAGCCTGAACAGATGGTGGAGCGGCTCCATTATGAGGATGAAGAACATTGGTGACAGAGACCCACCTTGCCATAGACCTTTGCAGTTGAATATTGGAGCTCCGGGAACGCCATTAACCATGATGCGGGTAGAAGAGGTGGCAAGCAGGCCCGCAATCCACTCCAGCCATCTACTGCCAAATCCCAACGCACGGAGGACTTCGAACAGAAAAGGCCACTGCACCGTGTCAAAAGCTTTGGAAATATCCAACTTAAGCATGATTGCAGGTTGCCGTAGCGCGTGTAGCCTTCTCGCAGTGCTCTGGACCAACATGAAATTATCGTGCAGCGCTCTTCCTTTGACAAAAGCGCTCTGGTGGATTCCCACAAGGTGTGGCAGCTCCTCCGCAAGTTTGCAAGCCAGTGCTTTGTCAAAGATCTTAGCGACTCCATGCATAAGGCTAACTGGTCTATAATGCAAAAGCTCGTTTGCGCCTTCTTTCTTCGGCAAAAGTGTGACCAAAGCTTTGTTGAGTGTTGCCAGACCCCTTGTGTCTCCACTGTAAAACAGTGAGAAAGCCCTCATGATATCTACTTTGATGATGGACTAGCAAGTCGTGTAAAATCTGCCTGTGAAGCCGTCGGGGCCTGGTGCCTTGTCCAAAGGCATGGATTTGATGGTTTGGAGGATCTCATCTTCAGTGAAGGGCGCTTCGAGCCTACTCAGGTCCCGCGTGGGCAAGTTTAGGGCGTCTAGGTGAAGTCCATGATCGCGTGGCATGCCCGTGCCCAGAAGTCTATCGTAGAATTCATCCACCACCGAAGCAATCTCTTCCTGCCCTGTGATTACTTGGCCATTGTGGCGCGGAGCCATGATCACATTCTTCCTCTGGCGATGGCGTGCGTGCTGATGGAAGAAACGAGTATTGGCGTCCCCATCTGTCAAGTGCAGCAACCGCGACTTCTGACGAGCGATCGTGCGCTGGAGGGAAGATAGACCGAGCAGTTTCCTCTTCAGGGTTCGCCGGAGTTGAAGCTCCGCCTCGCTAAGCATCCGCGATTCCATGGCTATGTCCAAGCGCAGAATGATTTCAAGGGCGATACCGATCTGTAGCCGCACATTGCCTATCCACTTGGAGCTCCAAGCTTGCAATTTGCGTGTCGTGGCGCGGAGTTTGCTGTTTAGTACCAAATAAGGGTAGCCGGTCGACGAGCAAGAATGCCAAGCCTCATGAACTGTCTCCAAGAATCCAGGAGCTTTTGGCCAGAAGGCTTCAGTTTGAACCGCTTCCCGAAGGTGAAATCCGCGTGAAGGTCCAAGAGCAATGGACAGTGATCCAAGACCGAAGATCCCAGCGCCGTGAGGAAGCAGGAGGGGTAAAGGTCCTCCCAAGAATTTGTAGCAAATACATGATCGATCTTCTCCAAAGTTGCATGCGCTCGCTCATTGGACCACGTGTACCTTCTCCCATTGAGGTAAATTTCCTTGAGCTCGAGCCGATTTAGTCTTGCCCGAAAACGAGAGATCATTCTGTGGTTGATCGAGCTGTTGTTTTTATCCTCCGGATTGACCAGCAAATTGAAATCCCAAACTATCAACCACGGCCCTGCTTGCAAATCCCGAGCATCTTCCAGTTCGCGCATGAACTCAATCTTCGCTGCCTCGGGATTGGGGCCATACACGCCCGTAATCCACCATGGTTCCGATCCAGGGGATGAGACGACCGCCGAGATTGTGTTCTCGGTGAGGTGAGGGTTCGAGAGAGTTAGAACGAGGGGGTCCCAAGCTAGAAGAATTCCTCCACATGTGCCCGAAGCTGGCAAGTAGTAAAAACCCTTGAATTTATTTCCCACACATTGCAAAACAATGTCTAAGGTCAGCACCTCCATTTTAGTCTCTTGGAAGCAGATCAAGCTCGGATCCGCTTCCACGACCGTCTGAAAGACAGCCCTACGCCGCGCTGGATTGTTGAGTCCACGTACATTCCACACTATCATCTTGAGCGGTTGTGAAGCCATGAAAAAGGCCTACATACTCCGCCTCTAGAGGAGAGCCTATGCTCGTCCATCCACTGCCTCCACGTCCCCAAGCATTGGTGCTGCCGGTGATTCCCAACCGAACAAGGCGAGGATGGCCGCGATTTGCCCGTCGGTGAGTAGGTTGTCGGAGAGTCTAATGTAAGCTTGAAGGGCCTCGTCTCCAATTGTGTCACCTTCATGCGCAAGACAAAGCTTGCGGATGATCACTTGTTGTTGTTTTGTCGTTGCCGAACCGCGCCCCGCTCCCTTGGCAAGTCTGACACTACGGCGCGGAGTGGTGAGTAGTGGCTGCCTGCGCTGTCTACCCCGCTTGGGCGGCTGCTGCGCGCGGCACACAGGAACGGGGAGGATGGGGGAGAGAGCGTGCTTGACACGCGTGCAGAAGTTACTCAGCCGCATGCACGCCTCAGTCGGAGTGGCCTGGGCGAGCTGTTGCGCCCCGTCCGCGTGAAGGTCCGCCAAAGCTGAAGAAACCCCTTCCGATAAGCTAACCATGAAAGTGTCCCACGCGTGGGGCCGGATCTGGACCCGGTGGCTCGCGTCGCTGAATAGGGCATATGTAGCCAAGTGGATCAAGGCAGTGGAGTGTGAATCAACCATGCGCGGGTCATTCTTAATGTTGTTTCCCAAATCAATTGCAATTAATGCGAGTAATAATATTTATTTCTGGATATGTGTGGTTTGTGGTTGAG
Organism: Triticum aestivum; assembly: GCF_018294505.1. NCBI lineage: Eukaryota > Viridiplantae > Streptophyta > Magnoliopsida > Poales > Poaceae > Triticum > Triticum aestivum. The sequence goes on from NC_057805.1 coordinate 323,054,326, forward strand.
GGGGTGTTTGGTTCAGGGACTTTTTAGTCCCAGAGACTAGAAAAAGTCCCTAGGAACCAAACGGGAGGGACTTGTGAGGTCTAGTAATGTCCTGCTAATGCTGTCAAGGTCGGTAGCTACACCAATGCCGGCTTGAAGAGCGGAGACGAAGTTCGACAAGGTGGTTACTTGGTTGGACATGGCAAGGGCGTTGTATGTGCATCACTTCCTTGCTGAACGCGTAACTCCCGAGATAAAATGGCAACATATCACATGAACTTTCATCCCTTGGTTGAAGGCTATTCTCTTTGGTGGGATGGCAAGAGTGGTAGCCAAGAAATACGACTGAATTTAATAAAATAGACAAATGCCACATCAACTCGACCACATCGATGGAGTGCTACAAAGGCGCGAACACCGCCTTGGCGAGGACGTGCGTCTTCTTCCTGCCGAGACCGAACCCGACGATGTGGTTGACGTACACGTCCCCGTCCTTCACCGTCGCCGACGACCCAATCCGGTGCACCGGCCCGACATACCGTCCCGTGACGCTCGCGGTCTCCCAGTCGTCGGAGCTCTCGACCAGCCTGCTCGGCTTGCCAGCGACGGCCAGCTTCGTCGGCGAGATCAGCTCCAGCCCGTCGCCGCTCTTGAGCGAGCCCCGCACCCTGACGACGCTCACGGCCCCCGTCTTGGGGTCCACCTTGAAGAGGTCGCCGCCGGAGGTGTGGACGACGATGAGGTAGCCGTTGGGGTGGTAGACGATGCCGTTGAGGCCGATGAGGTTGTCCATCGTCCCGGGCCGCTGCCTGAAGGTGGCGTTCTTGAAGACAGAGAGCGGCTCGCCGTCCGGGTTCACCTTCCAGATCTTGTTGCCCAGGATGTCGGTCACGTACACGTTGCCGTCGTCGTCCGAGGCCACGTCGTCGGCGAACGAGGACTCGCCTGCACGCGGATGAAACACAGATCAGTCAATTAGAATTAGGTGGTACCTTAGCCAGAGCTTGATCGAATGATGTAAGAAAGCAAAATTTTCCTACATTAAGCAGGCAAGACGAAACTACTAATGGTTCGTAACAAGGACATCTATCGCTTGGATAAACTAACCAACAGTCAAAACTCAAAACTGATCTTAAAATTATTTTTATTCGAGGATACTGTCCATAATCATGTTTTAGGAAGTTTTTCTACCGCTCGGTGCTTAACCGGCAACACCTTAGCTGAAAGCAGGGAACATGTTCCAGTGCAGTGCGTGGAAGATGCATCGCGGATGGTTTGAGTTGATCAATGCTAACTGCAAGGTTCCCAACAAATCGAGTAATCCAGTGATAGCAGCATCCTAATTCGTACGGCAGGGTCCTACACCTAATAATGTGAAGATGCTATCACCCTTTATGTCTTCTTGTCAGAGAAAAGAAGGGAAGCCACCACAGGATCGACATGGATCATTCGTGGACATAATTAATGGTGCCCATGCCGCAGCCCACTCATCGTTCATTCCCCAATGGAAGGAATGTCCGGCGTCCCATGCGCAACGGTTCTTGACGGCGACGGGGCAGAGCAGGGCCCACCGCTCAGTGGTCCACCTGATCACCCTAATCTTTGTTGTTTTCGCAAAGATGATCCTAATCGGACGGCTAGAAAGCAACAACATTCGCATATGGACGACTGGCGGAGAAGCCATCGATCACGGGTGGAGAGACGCACCTGGTCCGTCGAGCCGGGCGAGGAAGAGGCGGCGCCCCGAGCGAAGATCGTACGCGCCCACGGCGGCGTACCCGAAGCTCGGAGGCCGGTCGGCGTAGGCCACGAGGATCCGCCGCCTGGGCGCGTCCACGACGAGCCCCAGCGCCACCCTCCCGGCCACGTCGGGGTCCGCCACCACGACCCGCTCAGCCAGGGCCTCCTCTTCCCCCGCCCCGACGCGCACCTCGGCCACGCCGGCGCCGAAGAAGGTGGACACCAGGAACCTCCCGCCTTCGGCGTCCCACTTGGCGCACTCGTGGAACCACCCGTCGCCCGCGTAGGCGACGCCGCCGGCGGTGCCCTCCAGGAACGCGACCGCCGCGGCGGCCGCCAGGGCCACGACGGCGAGCGCTGGCGCGCAGAACCCCCACCCGCCGGGCTCTCCTGCCGTCGCGTCAGAGCCGCCGCGACGGCGCCGTCTGCCACCGCACATGGCGAACAAGAAGAGAAGCGGCGTCAAGATCCGGAGGGAAGGCTCTCCTTCTTGTGTTTGCGTGTTCGCACGTTTGACCGATATCACTTGGGGAGCAAAGGGTTTCCCTAGTCCTGATATAATAGAAACTGCGTTTTTGGTGGGGTTTTGGTGGGTGTTTGGCGAGCGGCACAGCGGCGGAATCTTTCGGGTTCTGTCACTACTGGAGCAAGCAACAGTTTAGAATGAGCTGGGGTTGGGGGTCCTGGCCGGAAAGCGTCATGGGGATGCAGACACATAATGCGTGGTGGTTCGGTGTTTCTTCCCGTGGAGTGACAGAAGCAAAAGGAAAACTGCCTCCGGCTCGCTCGTTCGGGCCACGTCGGGGGCGTTGGATTTTCGAAACGGATAAAAACCAGACGTCAGATTTTGAAGGTTTCCCGTAGAACGCTTTAACTGCCGTTGGATTTCAGCACAGATCCTCACGTAAATTTAGCTCCACATCAGCTCCGACGTTGTTTTACAGGAGGTGGAAACCGAACGAAAGTCTTTCTCGTTCCCCTCACGCAGAGCCGCCACTCCCCTTATCCTCCCGCCGCCCCGCGTCCAACCCAAGCTTCGCTTAGCAATTTGCCGACGAGGTGGTGCGGTAGCAAAGCGCGGATCCTGGTCAATTCTCGGCGATGTTTCTTCAAATGTTTGGCACGGGCGGTGCGGCGGCAGAGCATGGTGCGTTTCTGGCGATGTTTCTTCATATGTTTGACAAGAGTGGTGCGGCAGCAGGGCGTGGTGCGTGGATCCGGTCAGTTCCCAGTGATGTTTGGTGTGAATGGAGAGGATCGGCAGGAAGGAGATAGGGGCGATGCGCGCGAGGGGGGGGGGGGGGGGGGGGGGGGGGCAGTTACTGTCCAGGGTGCTGGCGCGGCTCCGGCGGCGCACGAGGATGGCCACGGGAAGGTGCTCGACGGTCAGGTCGCAACGACGGTGGTGCCGGAGAGGCACCCCCTTCTGTGCCCCTTCCACCGCAAGTATGGCTACGACAGTGGTTGTGGTTACGTGGTTGTGGCGGATACGCTGTGGTGGTGGTCGTCTTCGTGGGGAGGGTGCGGTGGTGCATCTATTGGGAGTAAACCTGATGTCCGTGTGCACGGAAGGTATACATGTCCGAGTAGAATATGAATAGCATACCGTGTAGGATTGATCCCTTGGGCTCGTACGTGTATATAAGTGCACCCAACCCCTGTAATCTGTACAACGAAAAAGAGAGAAATAAAGCAAGGCTCGATACTAGCCTTTGGCCATAAACGGTCAGTTTTCCTGTCGCTAAGTTTACCGTGAGTTCTGCCGAGTTATACGATATGAGATCGTATCGACCCCGTTGGCGCTAGTACGTTCCCCCGAGAGAGCCGATCGCAAGTTAAAGCAAGCCCAGGCCTACGTGGTACTGTTCATCAATCAAGCTGATTGTTTGACTGCTTGTCTAGCTAGCTTGCACGTACAGGTTGCTTCGATGGATTTGGTTTTGCAAGTTCAAAAACCAACAATTGGTATATAGAGCCTCGACGATCTATGATGACGGACAGCGACGCTGAGTCAGTCAAGTCCGGCAATGGCGGTTCCAAGGCGAACAAGAACAGCGACAAGGTGAAGAAGGGCAGCAAGTCAGCAACCAGTGGTGGTGGAACGGGCGGCGCCAACGTACTGGCGCATCGCAACATCCCCATCCAGTACCCGATGCTCACCGACGCCAACTATGGCGTGTGGGCAGTGAAGATGAAGATCATTCTGCGAACCCTCCGAGTGTGGGAGGCCATTACGGACGACGACGTCGACGAGGAGTGCCACGAAGGTGCCATGGCCGCCATAGCCCAGTCTGTGCCAGATTCCGTGTTGATGACATTGGCGGAGTTCGAGACAACAAGAGAGGCGTGGAACACACTCAAAGAGATGAGGATCGGAGAAGATCGCGTCATGAAGGCTCGGGCACAAGTACTGAAGCGCCAATTTCACAAGTTGCAGATGGAGGAAACTGAATCGGTGAACGACTATGCCATGCTTCTGACTATTTTGGAGGGAGAGATCCGCGCGCTTGGTGCAAAACTCGAGGAAGCCGAGATTGTGGAGAAGTTTTTCAGTTCGGTGACTGATAAATTCACGTACTTCATCGGCACGCTCGAGCAGCTTTATGACATCGACGACATGACCATAACGGAGGCGATCGGACGCTTGCGGACATGGGAAGAGAATGCTCGTGGTTATCGGAAAGGCAGAGGAGGTGGTGACCAACTCATGTACTCGCGCGCAGATTGGGAGGCCCCAAGTAGCAAAGGAAGGCGTGACGGTTGTGAAGGCTCAAGCAACGCGAAGCGTGGCGGACAAACCGGAAAAGGCAAAGGAAAAGGCAAGCCACAAAGTCGTGGTAAGGCGGACCGATCTAAAGAGCGGAAGCCACGAAACTTGGATATGTCCGAGGTCAAGTGCTATAACTGCAACGAGATGGGTCACTTTGCGAAGGATTGTCCGGAGCCTAACAAGCGGGAGATCAAGGCAAATTTGGCGAAGCAGGAAGACGAACGTCCAGGTCTTCTGATGGCCGAAGTTTGTGATCTTGTCCAAACAGCGGTTGTGAAACCAAACCAGAAGGTGCTACTTCATGAGAAAAAGGTAACACCAAAGTTATCCGGGAGCCAGAACGTGTCGTGGTATCTAGACACAAGTGCGAGTAACCACATGACGGGGCGCAAGGAGAAGTTCCTCGAGCTGGAATATGATGTTCAAGGCTCGGTCAAGTTCGGTGATGGTTCAAATGTGGAGATTTGCGGGCAAGGTTCTGTCCTCTTCGAGGGTCTCACGGGAGAACATCGCATACTCACTGGAGTATACTACATCCCAAGGCTACGCAACAACATCATCTTTGTCGGGAAACTTGATGAGAATGGATGCAAGGTGGATATTGAGAACAGGGTGATGACGATCTTCGACAACCTCCGAAACATGCTAGCCCGTGTTAATCGCACACGGAACAGGCTCTATATCCTCAACCTTGATCAATCTCAACCGGAGTGTTGGCTCACCAAGAGTGATGATGATTCATGGTTATGGCATGCTAGATTTGGACACGTTAACTTCTACGCCTTGAAGAAGATGTTGAAGATGGAGATGGTATCTGGGATGCCGTTTATCGACCATGTTGATCGAGTATGTGACGGGTGCTTGGTTGGAAAACAACACCGCAAGTCGTTCCCTGCTCAGTCTACCTATCGTGCAAGTGATGCACTCGAGCTGCTCCATGGTGATCTATGTGGCCCTATCACCCCAGCAACTCACGGAGGAAAGAAGTACTTCTTCCTTGTGGTAGACGACTACTCGAGATATATGTGGGTCGTTCTCCTATGATCTAAAGATGAGGTGTTTGAAGCGTTCAAGAAGTTGAAGGCGGCAACGGAGATGGAACACAAGCTGAAGGTTCGCGCTCTAAGGATAGATCGCGGCGGAGAATTTACGTCGAACGAGTTCAACGACTATTGCGAGAAGATTGGCATAAAGAAGTTCTTCACAGCACCTTATACGCCGCAGCAGAACGGGGTTGTTGAAAGGCGCAATCGAACCGTTGTTGACATGGCAAGGAGCTTACTCAAGAGCAAGAATCTGCCGGGAACTTTTTGGAGAGAAGCTGTCTCGACGGCGGTCTATCTTCTCAATCGGGCTCCAACGAAGGCAGTGATCGGCAAGACTCCGTATGACGCAATTTACGAACATAAGCCGAATGTGTCTCATCTACGGACGTTCGGGTGCGTGGCCCATGTGAAGACGGCGGAGCCGCATCTCTCAAAGCTTGCCGATCGTAGCACCAAGATGGTGTTCATCGGATACGAGAGGAGTTCCGGTACCAAGGCATAGCACTTCTACGATCCACGAACCAAGCATCTACGGATTTCACGCGACGTCGTGTTTGAAGAAAATCAAGCATGGAATTGGAGCGTAGTAGCCAATGATGCTCCAAACGGTAACATATTCACAGTTGAATTTCCAACTGATGATGATGCAGGGGAAGACATCCAGGTGGTTGGCAAGACGCCCAACCAAGGTGACCACAATGGCAGTGACCACCATGGTGCCGACACCGACGACGACGTGCATGGGTCGCAAGGTGATAGCGACAACGACGCGCACGACACGGGCGGAGATCTCGACAACGAGGCGCATAGTGATGATGACAATCCAGATTGGTCACGATCACGACGACTACGCCGCCGACGAGGATGCCAACGATCCGGCATCTACCACGCTTGAGACTCAACGGTCTTCCTCAAGTGCATTGACGCCGACACAAATTGTGTCGCCCCCTTCGCAAGCCACGACGGATTCTTCCGGGCCTCGTCGCTACAAGACCCTCAAGAAAGTCTACAAGTACGCAAAGCCAGTTACGCTCGAGTACTCCTATTTGTGTTTACTCGGAGTTAAGGAACCCGCGAACTTAGTAGAGGCGAGCAAAAGTTCAAGTTGGATGAACGCCATGGATGAGGAGATGAAGGCGATCGAGAGCAATGGCACGTGGACTTTGGTAACCCGACCTCCAAACCCAAAGGCCATAGGTTTGAAGTGGGTTTACAAGTTAAAGAAGGACACAAAGGGTGCCATTGTGAATTACAAGGCAAGACTCGTTGCAAAGGACTACGTACAATGTCAAGGAGTTGACTATGAGGAGGTGTTTGCACCGGTTGCTCGAATCGAGACGGTGAGAATGCTCCTAGCTTTGGCAGCACAAGAGGATTGGAAGGTTCATCGTATGGATGTTAAATCCGCTTTCCTCAACGGTGACCTCATAGAAGAAGTGTACGTGGAACAACCCCTCGGCTACGAGAAGAAAGGAGAAGAAGAGAAAGTTTACAAGCTCAAGAAGGCACTTTACAGGAAGCAAGCGCCAAGAGCTTGGAACTCAATGTTAGACCGAAGTTTGGTCTCGCACAGGTTCAAAGAATGTCCCCTCGATGATCCAAAAGATAGTCTATCAAGCACTGAAGAACCGGTGAAGGTTGAAGACGCGACCAAGGAGGAGTACTGGCATCAAGCTATGGATGAGCTGACGATAGTAAAGTCAGTGATCGAGATACTGCCAGTAATTGCGAAAGCAACGCTGAGGATAACGCCTAGGAGTTGCAGCACTCGCATTTGGGATCCAGGCCGAGAAAGTAAAGACATCATGTTTAGGGGGTGAATATTGGGAGTAAACCTGATGTCCGTGTGCACGGAAGGTATACATGTCCGAGTATAATATGAATAGCATACCGAGTAGGATTGATCCCTTGGGCTCGTATGTGTATATAAGTGCACCCAACCCCTGTAATCTGTACAACGAAAAAGAGAGAAATAAAGCAAGGCTCGATACTAGCCTTTGGCCATAAACGACCAGTTTTCCTGTCGCTAAGTTTATCGTGAGTTCCCGAGTTGTACGATCTGTGATCGTATCGATCCTGTTGGCGCTAGTACCTTCCGCCGAGAGAGACGATCGCAAGTTAAAGCAAGCCCGGGCCTACATGGTACTGTTCATCAATCAAGCTGATTGTTTGATTGCTTGTCTAGCTAGCTTGCATGTACAGGTTGCTCCTGGTTGATTTGTTCTAGCGTTCAAAAGCCAACAGCATTGGCTTCACGTGGCGGCACGGGGAAGGCGTTGCTGCGGGATGCGACGACGCAGGTGCCAGGCACAATGGTGCAGCGTTGACGGACAGAAGCAGGAGCTCTGGCGCCTCTTCCTCGTGCTCGTCTTTTGGTGCCTCGATAGGTTCAAGAAATTGTACCTCTGAGCAAACAAACGCATCTTCATTTTGAATTGCTAGATTGAAAAGGAACCATCATGATTCACCGTGTTCTATTTCTGCTTCCATTTAGTATTCATTTTTGCTGTTGGTCCATGATAGCTTTTGTTAGTAAATAGTTGCCATGGCAGAACTGGTATGAATTTTGATATACTATGGCAAATTGTTTGGTAAATAGTTTTCATGATAGCTTTTGTTTAGTAAATAGTTGCCATGGCAAGTTGCTATTCATTCTTTTACAGATTGTTTTTGCCATGTCAATCCACTATGTTGTCTAATTTGCCATGTATTAGAGATCTTTAATTACATATTTCTAAGATTGCCATGACACATGATCTTTAATTTATACCATTTTTCTACACTTCTCGTGAATTATACATCGTTTAATTTCATATACCATGGCAAATCATTATGAATTAGAGATCATTTGCCATGGCAAATTTACAATCTTTAATACCTACCATCTTTCTTTTTAGTACATATTGCCATGGCAAAAAAATTATACGAATTTGCTGTGAATTTTCATAGACCATGGCAAATTATTATTCATTTTCAGAGATTATTTTGCCATGGCTTTTGTTAGTAAATAGTTTCCATGGCAGAACTGCTATGAATTTTGATATAACATGGCAAATTGTTTAGTAAACAGTCGCCATGATACCCTTTTGTTTAGTAAATAGCCGCCATGGCAAATTGCTATTCATTCTTTTATAGATCATTTTTTGATATGTTAATCCACTATGTTGTCTAAATTTGCCATGTATTAGAGATCTTTAATTACGTATATCTAAAATTGCCATGACAAATGATATTTAATTCATACCATTTTTCTACAGTTCTCATAAATAGACATCGTTTATCTTCATATACCATGGGAAATCTTTATGAATTAAAGATCATTGTCCATTACAAATTATCATCAATTGACATGGCAAATTTACAATCTTTAATACCTATCATCTTTCTTTTTAGTAAATAGTTGCCACGGGAAAAAATGAATTTGCTATGATTTTTCATAGACCATGGCAAATTTTTATTCATTTTCATCGCTTTGCCATGTAAATGTGCCATGCTTTCTAAATTTTCTTTGGGGGGGGGGGGGGGGGGGGGTTGCATGGAAATTTGCATGTGTGTGAGTTGCCCACTCATTTTTTTTTTCATTTGATGTAGAGCAATCAAATTTTCTTTTTTGAACTTTACCATTTGAAGATCATGATTATTTTCTGATCTTCCATCAATGATTCATATCATTTGGCAAGTCTCCCATTTTTGCCATGGATAATTTAGTGGTTCATTAAATCTAATGTTCAAATTCATATATACATTGGCGGAATTTTTTTGTAAAGTACACTGGCAAACTCTTTTCACCAAAATGGCATGGCAACTCTTTTTATTTGTATATCATGGCAAACAATTCTTTTCTCTTGCAACATGGCAAAAAAAAAGAGAGACCATGGAATTTTAAGTTCATGGAGCATGACATTTGTAGCTTATGTATCATGGCAAATTATATTTCTTTCGCAACAATCACAAAACATTACTTTGTAATGGGAACATGGCAACTTAAGTTCATGGAGCATGGAAAATGTAGTTTATGGGGCTTGTCAAATACAATTCTTCTTGTAACAATAGCAACAAATTACTTTTCTTGATGTGACAATGGCGACTTAATTACATGAAACATGGAAAATATAGTTTATGCGTCATGGCATTTTTTAATATATGAATACATCCATGAATCAGGCTTGATCCATGAAAGTATTCTTACACAAAGCATGTCAATTATAACTCAAATGCCATGGCAAAATTTTGTTCATATTCGTGATATTTTTTACATACATGGAAGATTAGTTAAAATACGATTGGAAATTTTCATTATGAATCTGCCATGGCAAGTTTTTTTTCATAGTTTTCTTTGTACTTTGTTCATTCTAATTTTTTATGTTTTTTTGCCATGTGAACATTCTCATACTCCCTCCGTTCCTAAATATTTGTCTTTTTAGACATTTTAAATAGCTACCACATACGGATGTATGTAGACATATTTTAGAGTGTAGATTCACTCATTCTGCTCTGTATGTAGTCACTTGTTGAAATATCTAGAAAGACAAATATTTAGGAACGGAGGGAGTAGATGTTGTTACAATAGTTTTGCCAGATTTTTTTAGAAATGAAATTGTTATAAAACTTATCATGTAAAAAATAATGTCATGGCAAATCTTAATGGTTTGGCCAACTTGAATGAATTTGTTTTAGGAAATTTTCAATTGTATATAAAAATCATGGCATTTTTAGTAAGAAAATGGGTCTAATATAGTCACGTGGCCGAAATACAAATTTCCTGTTGTTGTTTTTTTATGTCTTGGCATTTTATGTCTCACCGATGGAAATTTCCCCTTCTGTACATCATGGGCTGTTTTGTTCCTTTTTTGTTTAGCTATTTTCAAATTGATGTCCAAACACCATTTTGTATGCCTTGTCTACGAAAATTGGGAATTTTTTTGGCACAACTAGAGGTTCGATCGGGGGATGTTAGCGTGGGGGTCTATGTGCTAAGCAGTCGTTCCCCAGATGGAACGTGTTGGTTCGACATGCAGATCGTTCCCTAGGGAATGATTTGTTCTTTATGGGATCTGCCCAGATCGAACGCCGGGTGGATATCTGGATCCTATATTTTCCCTTGTCCTTGTCCATAGATTATCTCGCAACTGATCGCCTAGGATATTTTGCCATTGGACGATTCATTCGCAAGAGGGAGTGCGACCGTTTATAATAGTTCACTAACGGGCAGGCCAGGGCGACCCCTAGTTGCTCAAAGGGCCAAGTAAACTATTTTTTATTTAAGAAATGCCATGAACAGGAAAACATTTTCGTATAAAAAACAGAGAAACCCTAAATTTTGAAATGCCGTACTCTGAATTATGTAAAATGCCATGTTACTTTATAAAACTGGTATTTCTCTATTTTATAAATTTACAATAAGTGTGCGCAAAACAACAAAAGTTTGTGTGATCTCATTATTTTCCCATGCTAAACTTTAAAACTACCATCCCCTAGATAAAAAATGCATGAAAAAACATATTTTCTTATAAAAAACAGAGAAGAGCATAAATTTATAAAAGCCATTTTTTTTTAATTTCACGCTACTTTATACAACTGTCGTTTATCTAATTTATAAATTTACTATGATAGTAAAAAATGTTATGCCAATAAAAACAAAATTGTCGTCCTGTTAATAATAAAGTTGTCATCCTCTTGATAATAAAAATGCCATGCCAACAATAATAAAAATGCCATGCTGTCAATAAATAAAAACGCCATCCAGTTAATAATAAATTGTTATCCTCATAATAATAATAAATGTCATGTTAATAATTATTAAAATCCCTTTATCTTAATAATAAAACTGCAACTATAAGAACTTAAAATGCCATGTGAGAAAGTAAAAAGTGCCATGTTTTGGAAGACAAAAAATGCCAAGTTTTAGTGTAAAAAGAAATTGAGATGCTGCCTATAATAAAAATGCACATGGCAAGTTTAGGAAAACTTCCCTTCTAAAAAATAAGGAATCTTTATTCTCTCAAAAATGGGGGGAAAATCTAGATTTTTCGATTTTTCAATGAAAGAATTGAACTTAAAAAACATTAGCTTCAAATACTTAAAAAGAAGTTTAGTGCATGTTTTCACAAAACCTACTTCAACTCGATTGGCAAGGCACGCGCCTCACTCTCTGAGAGGTCTCGAGTTTGAGTTCCCCTTCCCGCACACCTTGCATGATTTTTTTGGAGAAAAAAGTGAGCATTTCGCCAGGAAAATGGTTACAGCGAACGACTTTAGCCGATCTAAGTGACGTTGGCCTTGCACCAAGATTTGTGCGACAACTGGGATGGTGTTCGCTATATAACATTTATCTTGTCGTGGTCGAATAGCAACGGAAGTGCCCTTTTTGAAAGAGGGAAGGTGCTTCCAGGAGGATTTTCTCCGCGAGCATGGTGGTGTCGTTGTTTGGAGTGTGTGGATTTGTGGCTGATGTGGGAGGGCCAGATGCAACGGCGTGGCTAGGCCAACTGCAGCTGCCTGTGGTGCTAGATAAAGCGACTATGCATGGAACCTAATGGTGAAGTTCTACGGGAGACTGATGATGGCGAGCCCGCCAAGAGGGAGCTCGGGCGACCGGAGCTAGAGGCCCCGCCTTTGTCGTTCATGTAGCTGTGAAGGGGTCTGCGTGAGGGTGCCTCTTCTGGCGGGCTCGAGGTCCCCGTGGTCGTGCCGCAACATGTAAGGAAGCGAAACGTCCTTGTGAAGACCCTGTAAGACCCATCCTAGTGCTTTTAAGTTGTCGCTTGATATGTCTCCATCATATCTACTTTTCCAAACTCTTTTGCCCTTGTTTTGGACTCTAATTTGCATGATTTGAATGGAACTAATCCGGACTGACACTGTTTTCAGCAGAATTGCCATGGTGTTATTTTTGTGCAGAAATCAAAGTTCTCGGATTGGCTTGAAAATTTACGGAGAATATTTCTGGAATATATAAAAATACGATTGGAAAAAAATACTATAGGGGGGCTACAAGCTCTGGAGGCGCGCCTACCCCTCCCCCCAGGGCACGCCTCCCAGGCTTGTGGGTCCCCTAGAGCTCCAGCAACCCTAATTCCAACTCCATATATACCTATTCATGGAGAAAAAAAAATCAAAGAGAATGATTTATCGCGTTTTACGATACGGAGTTGCCACCACCTCCTGTTCTTCATCGGGAAGGCTGATCTGGAGTCCGTTCGGGGCTCCGGAGGGTGGAATCCGCCGCCATCATCATCATCAAACTTCCTCCATCATCAATTCCATGATGCTCACCACCCGGAGTGAGTAATTCCTTCGTAGGCTTGCTGAACGGTGATGGGTTGGATGAATATCATGTAATCAAGTTAGTTTTGTTAGGGCTTGATCCCTAGTATCCACCATGTTCTGAGATTGATATTGTTATGACTTTGCTATGCTTAATGCTTGTCACTAGGGCCCGAGTGCCATGATTTTAGATCTGAACCTTTTATGCTTTCATGAATATATGTGTGTTCTTGATCCTATCTTGCGAGTTGTAGACACCTATTACGAGTTATGATCCGCATACCCCAAGGTGACAATAATTGGGATTCTTTCCGGTGATTAACGTAGTTTGAGGAGTTCATGTATTCACTAAGTGCTAATGCTTTGTTCTGGTTCTCTATTAAAAGGAGGCCTTAATATCCCTTAGTTTCCTTATGGACCCCGCTGCCACGGGAGGGTAGGACAAAAGATGTCATGCAAGTTCTTTTTCGTAAGCATGCATGACTATATACGTAATACATGCCTACATTACATTGATGAATTGGAGCTAGTTCTGTGTCGCCCTAGGTTATGACTGCTACATGATGAGTATTATCCAACACAATTATCCATCGCTGATCCGATGCCCTACGAGCTTTTCACGTATTGATCTTCGCTAAGTTACTTTTGCTGTTGCTACTGTTACAATCACAACAAAACTGGTATTGTTACTATTGCCACCGTTACTGTTACTTCCATACTACTTGGCTGTAGATATTAAGTCTTTCAGGTGTGGTTGAACTGACAACTCAACTGCTACTACTCGTGAATATTTTTGGCTTCCCTTGTGTCGAATAAATAAATTTGGTTTGAATACTCTACCCTTGAAAACTGTTGCGATCCCCTATACTTGTGGGCTATCAAGACCTTTTTCTAGCGCCGTTGCCGGGGAGCATAGCTCTATTTGCCAAGTCACTCGGGATTTATATCTGTTTATCACTATAAGGAATCTGAAAGATACTAGAACAAAGATCGTTCCCTCTAGAATGAGGGGAGGTAAGGAACTGTCATCTAGCTCTGCACTTGATTCACCTTCTGTTTTGAGTAAGCTTGAGACACCACCACCTACTATTAATCATGATATGTCAGCAAGTAATTGATGATGCTACTTCTGCTTTAGATGATGCTTATGATGATGCTAGTACTTTGCTTAATAAGACTGTGCCACTGGGTGAATTTCTTGATGAACAACCTGCTAGAGTTAATGATATTGAGAACCCTGAAACTGATGATATTTCTGAAACTGATGAAATTATTGAAACTGAAAACTTTGAAACACCTATTAGACCTAGCACTCCTAGATATGAGTTCCTTGATATACCTGACGGTTATGTTATGGATGGAGAGGTAGCTAGGGATTTTCTTGCTTGTAAGGATAAAGATGATATTAAGAAATTGCTAGTCAAGTTGAAAGAAAAATTTTTGAATGCTAGAATGAAATATGATCCTAAGTTTGCTACTTCACCCATCTTTGTTACTGATAAGGATTATGAATCTCTATCGATCCTGAGTTAATCACTTTGGTTGAATCTAATCCTTTCCATGGTTATGAATCTGAAACTATTGTGGCACATGAGGAAAAAATTCGCTATTACTATATTCTTAAGTTGTTTCCTTTCTCGTTAAAAGGTGATGCTAAGACATGGTATAATTCTCTTGCTCCTAGTTGTGTGCGTAGTTGTAGGATCGAAAGTAGGTCTAGAGGGGGGGGGGTGATTAGACTACTTGACCAAATAAAAATCTAGCCTTTTCCCAATTTTAATTGTGGGCAGATTTTAGCAACTAGCACAAGTCAAGCAATCAACCTACACATGCAATTCTAAGAGTGTGTAAAACATTGCATATGAAGGTAAAGGGAAGGGTTTGGAGAGTGCAAACGCAATGGAGACATGGAGATTTTTAGCGTGGTTCCGATAGGTGGTGCTACCGTACGTCCACGTTGATGGAGACTTCAACCCACAAAGGGTAACGGTTGCGCGAGTCCACGGAGGGCTCCACCCACGAAGGGTCCATGAAGAAGCAACCTTGTATATCCCACCATGGCCATCGCCCACGAAGGACTTGCCTCACTCGGGTAGATCTTCACGAGGTAGGCGATCTCATTGCCCTTACAAACTTCTTGGTTCAACTCCACAATCTTGTTGGAGGCTCCCAAGCGACACCTAACCAATCTAGGAGACACCACTCTCCAAATGGTAATAGATGGTGTGTTAATGATGAACTCCTTGCTCTTGTGCTTCAAATGATAGTCTTCCCAACACTCAACTCTCTCTCATAGATTTGGCAATGGTGGAAGGATGATTTGAGTGGAAAGTGATACGTCTCCATCGTATCTACTTTTCCAAACTCTTTTGCCCTTGTTTTGGACTCTAGCTTGGATGATTTGAACAGAACTAACCTGGACTGACACTGTTTTCAGCAGAATTGCCATGGTGTTATTTTTGTGCAGGATAAAAAGTTCTCGGAATGACCTGAAACTTCACGGAGACAACTTTTGGAATTAATAAAAAATATTGGCGAAAGAATCAAGTGAAGGGGGCCCACTGTCGGTGTCAAAACCGGCAGATCTCGGGTAGGGGGTCCCAAGCTGCGTGTCATGGATCGATGGGTAACAGGAGACAGGGGACACGATGTTTACCCAGGTTCGGGCCCTCTCTATCGAGGTAATACCCTACTTCCTGCTTGATTGATCTTGATGAATATAGGGTTAAAAGAGTTGATCTACCTCGAGATCATATGTTGTGGTCTAAGACCTAAGGGTATGATGAGTAATAATGATCTATCGACTAGCCTGGCCTCGGCTTATATAATGTACCAGAGGCCTAGGATAACAAGAGCCCTAGACGAATACGCCGGTGGAGAGGAGTCCTTGTCTTGATCACCAAGTCTTGTGGAATCTTCCTTGTGTATACATCGGCTGTCCGAACTGGCCCATGAGTGAATGGCCATGGGGGTCCTCAGCCCAATCCAACTGATCGGGAGACGACGTGGTGAGTACCCCCTAGTCTAGGACACCGTCAGTAGCCCCCTGAACCGGTCTTCAAGTTGGGGACGCTCCTCGATTCTTTCGAACTATTCTTCATCTTCGGTCGTCGGTCTTGAAAACTGGTTCAACAAATCATCTCATCTTCGATCTTGAGGATCTCCGAAGTGAATTCGAAGAGTTTACACGTTGGGTATCCGAGGAGCCCCTTTAAGTTCTCGGCCTTTATCAATGCCTTGTTATTTTTATGCCACACCTCAGGTTTGAAGTTCTTCCCGTGCGGCGGTGTCCTCTTGCATCCGAGCTCCAACGCAGAACTGCATTCGAGATATCTTTTGCAGCCGAGCACCAATGCCGGACTATATCCGAGCTCCAACGCCGGGCTGTATCCGAGCTCCAATGCCAGACTATATCCGAGCTCCAATGCCGGACTGTATCCGAGCTCCAACGTTGGACTATATCCGAGGTGTCATAGATCACCTTGGTTCTAAAAGTTTTAGCCGAGCTTAATGCCGGAAATGCCCTCTAAGGAGCCAGCCACTTGCATCCGAGCTATATGCCGAACTGCTTCCGAAGTGGCTCAGCACCTCGGTCATGGGCTGATTGTTTGCGGATTTTATTTCCGATGCGTATAAATTTATTTGCTGACGAGATGTATTGCCAGTAGCCCTCAAGGTGTCTGTCGGCCTAAAACCCGAGATGCACCCGAAGGAAAATATGAAACCGCTGATCCTAGTAGCTTCTGAGACTCAGGTCATAAAATCGGCCCGAGGATCAACTCCTAGCTCGGCAGCATACATAGGAATAGAAACACAGTGTAATATATTAGTGGTAATAGTGATCGGTGGACGGGCCCCTGAGAGAGGGTCGTGAGAAGTCGCCGTGATATATCAGCTTGATGCCGGATAAGTTCCATATGGTACTTATTGTCGTCCGAAGACGCGCTTGTCCATAGTTCGGTTATGCCGAACACTGAGCACTTTGAATTTTCTGCATTGAATAGGCAATGCAGTAGCCCCCGATCCACTGGTCGGGTGGCAACACCAGATCAGGGGATCAATGTGCCCCTTTAATATTTATAAATAATGAGCGCAAAGCCCAGTAGCCCCCGAGCCTTAATGTGGGCACGGGTGGCCGAATTAAGGATCGATATCCGTTTGACAGAAAAAATTTGTTGTGTTTAACACAAACTTCTCAAAAAGAGAATAAGATCTCTTAAAGGAGCTTAGAGCTGGTCGAAATCCGAGCTCGCCAAGGTAGGCCCCAAGGGGTTTAAAAGATGGGTTTGCAGTAAATGGATTTTACTCGCAATTTTTATGTGTAATGATTCTATGTATCCAAGTACTTTACATCATTAATGCTCGAATCCGCATTGTACAAAACTTTGTTGACCGACCATCGGCTTCAACCTCCTCGGCCAGTAGCTGGGGAGTGTTTGTCCTACTTTATAAAGCCTTTACAAGGGCAAAGGTTTACGACAAACAAGGCAATCCGGCCATATGGTTTTATAAACAAAGGTATGCGAAGAGATATGCTATATTGCTATTAAATGTAAAAAACATATTCCAAAGAAAATAGTCCCGCTATCGGTTCCTTTCTTTGGGTTTTCATGCTGATCATGATCATGAAACCTCACATCCGATCATTGTGGGAGGAAAATATTGAGGATTTAGTTTGGGGAAAGTTCCCGAACTATGTGGTCTATAACGAACCTAAATTTTCACTTCCGTCATTGCCGACCAATTGTATCCTTTAAGATCGCTAGCTTTCGGCTTCACTCAGTCTGAGGTACTAACTCGGATGACCCGGTAGTAACAGTCACAGAGGTGCTCCCGTTACCGCCTAGCCGAACAATCGAGAACGTAGGGGTAAGCACAGGAGCCAGGCAACCCAGCTTGGCCGAAATCTAAAGTCAAATTGATGCATATTTATGGCTTTATAACGATGATTACGGAAGGCGCCCCTTGTATATTAAATACAAATGCCGATGATATGTTTATTTTGACTCCGTTGCGACCGTTTATCAGTTGAAAGTGGCCCATCGTCGGCTTCCACCCCCTTGTAGATGCTACACATGGTGTTTCCGCAATAACAAACAACCCTTAGCCGACGTCTCGGTGCCCGAAGGCGGTTGTGTTAGCGGAAAAGAGGCAATCAGATATGCGGGCTTTATAACTTTCACTTAGTCATAGGAGCTTAAAGTTGGGAGGCCAGCTACTAGCCCCTGGTTAGTGTTCGGCGACAGCCGAGGTCAAGCCGTAAACACTTCGGCCAATGTTATGAACGGCCCATCATTTAACACAGTCGTCGGATCACTAACCAGTTTACGCTTATTGTGACAGTCAGTTTTCGGCTTTCTCCACTGAGGTGCTTAACCATGCGAGCTGGAAGCACAATCGCAATGGTTCTCCCTTTGCACACCTAGCCGAACAAAGCGGAATGTAGGAGGCAAGCCCAGGAACCGTGCAACCCAACTATTTACCAAAGACACAATTCGAAACCGATGCATATATAGCAATATCCGAGAATATTTTTGCAAAATATCTAAAGGTGTCTGGCGTTGCACTACGAGACTTATGCTAGCAACACACAAATAGTTTAAAAGTGCCATAGGCTCGAAAAGCCAAAAACTTATGCAAAAGCTTGACATCCGGATTAAACCGAGATTTTGGTGCTAATCCGGAAATTGGTCTTTTTAAAAAAAATTGTGCTTCTGTCATGCTTTAACATGACACATCCTATCTCAAGACTTCAAGCGGGTCAGCCTACGGCTTCAAGCTCCTTATCCCGAAGGCGGAGTGCTTCTCCGAGTACAGTTTAGCTAACTAAACTCGAGCGGCTTTAGAGAGAAGCTAGGCTATCCGGCTATTGACCATACACTCGAGTCGAAAAAGGAGTGGTAGAAAAAGACTGTGCAACAACTAACAAAAACTGCTCATACTAATTTAAGAGCCCCCAAGTGACTTGGGTAAAAGAATTTAATGTATAATGATTGTATATACTGAAGTACTTATATCATATATGTGTTCACCTGAACTTTAAACGCGTCTTAACCGGCCGTCGGCTTCTCCCTCTTCGGTCAAGGGCCGAAAAGTGTTATGTACTCCACCTGTCGAGAATATCGACGGTGTTTCCGATAACCAGGCAATCAGGCCATAAAGCTGTAACAGACAAAGCGCGCTCAGGGAACTTATGCTATATTATTGACGAATTGTAAGAAGCATTTTCGAAGAAAATAGTACCCCCACCAATACCTTTCTTCGGTTGCTCATTGTTACTATGAGACTTGTGCAATAGATTTTTTGTACTCATGAGTTCCGTTGTGTGCCGACCATGATTGAAAACAATAAGAGCGCTAGCTTTCGGCTTCACCCAGCCTGAGGTCCAAGCTCAGATGACCCGATCGTGACAATCGCAGAGGTGCTCCCTTTACTCCCTAGTCGAACAATCGGGAACGTAGGGGTAAACACAAGAGCAAGGCAACCCAGCTTGTAGAACACTTAAGTCAACATGGTGCATATTGTGGCGTAATACACGAACAAGGAACGAAGCCATACAAGTATAATCATATGCAAGAGGAAAGGCTTCATAAAGGAAGCCCCCAAGTGAATGGGGTATTTGAATTTGTGTGTCACAAACAAAGTTTTGACAAGGAAGTTTTTCACAAACAACTTTTTGCCAAAAAAGTATAATGCTTGGTCGAACCGAACAAAACTTAAAACTGAAAGTCTTGAGCATGAAAGCAACTTAGCTGGTTAATGTGTTCGGCATTGATGACGCGGTCCGAGCTTGATGCGGGACAAGGTTCCATCCCCCAAGCCGGTCCCGAGGTGGCGGAGCGAAGAGCTCGGCACTCCGAAGTGGTGACATAGCACGGCCAATGCAGGCCAGCAAAGTGACGCCGAAGCCTCCGGCATGGGCTAATGAAGTGTTGACGAAGCCCCCCGTCCAGCCGAGGTGACGTGGTATGTCAGTACGCCGAGGTGACAACACTGCCCGACCCGAATCATTTACCTGTGCACAAAAAATAGTGCAAACCGGAGATGATAGTAATAGTAATAAATTAAAAAATTGTTGCATAATAAATAATTTATGCAAAGTGAGTAATAAAGAAAATGGCCTGTGCGCCGAACACTCGATGAGGCAGAGCTCTCTCGGCGATGCCAAAGTCCCCGAGGCAACCGAACACGTCGGTATGGCAACACGACCATCAAGGTGATCACGCGAGCCGATTTATGCTGATTGGGATGACGGCGTCGGCTTGCCGAAGAGACCATGTGACACAGTCGAAGTCCATTACCTGCACATGTAAAATAGTGCAGGCCAACAATAATAACATAAATATATAAAGGTCCTCGCGTAATTAATTTACGCAAAATAATTTATTTAAAGATATGTGGCCTGGTGCCGAAGTCAATGTCGATGCAGGGCGTCGGCGTGATGCGGTAAAGGCGTGGCAAAGCCTGAATGCACAGGTCGGTCCAAGTTGCAGATGCGGCATTCGCCGAACTATGTACGAAAACTGGCCGAACCACCACGCGACCGTTGTTAATGAGGCCACCATTTGATAGACCTGTGTACAGATGATGGAACAAAACAGAGTAATAATTCCTTGGAAAAATAAACCCAAACAAGCAGAAATTGCTAGGATTAATAGCACCTGGTTTATTTTATGTAGCAGTCCGAAGAAAAGTGACTCCCAAAATTTGGACTCGATCCGCACAACAATTGCCTGATGGGCGGTGAAGCGACGGCATGGCGATGCTGGTAAAGGTTGGCTCGCCGAGGCAAAGCCCCCTGTCCAGCTATCGTGATGAAGCTGGTCGGCTGATGACCCCGAAGTCTCCGGAGTAGGTTGATGAAGGAATGGCGAAGCCCCCGGTCCAGACGAGGTGACGGAGCAGGTCAGTAAGGAGACGTTGCAGCTGCCAGGTCTGCCAAGGTGTTGAAGTTGTTCGGCGTGATGGACATCGGCTCGAAGAAGCAATGGTGCGGCCATGCTGATGCAGGTCAAAACTCGTGACGTGGTCAGTGCCGGCTTGATGAAGTGACCGTGCGGCGATGCCGATGTGCCCGCTCCGTGTAATCCGTGGGGCGGCGAGGCTGGTGATGATTTATCCTTCGCGATGCCAAACTCTTGTTCGGCTTGCCGAGATGATGATCCAAAGAGGTTGAGCTCGGCACAACAAAGCGACGACATGTCTAGCGCAGGTCGGCAGCAGTGGAGCAACGTCGTCGGGCTGGTTTGACACCAGCGCGATGGTGAAGATCATATTGGAAAAGACTTTAAAATTAGCGGAATGTGTTTGGGAACAAAACACAATACCCAGAAGAAAATTTCTTCAAAAAGGTTGTCCAATGTCACGTTAGTAAAGAAACATGAATTCGGGTCAGATCCGTATTCGCGCAGAAAACAGATCCGAAAATTGGTCCACTCATCGGAAGGTTCCCGGAGTTTGAACCGTCGGATCGAGCTGAAATTTTAAGGGGTGGTAGATATGGGAATTCCGCAGCAGATGAACGGTTGGATCTTCCAAAGGACCTCCGAGCTGGGCTCTGGAGACCACGCCCTAAACTCATCCAGATTCCCGTCCAGATTTTTCAGGGCTCGGGTATATCGTAGATTGCCAGAGATTCCTCCATCGGAACTCAACGAAATTTCCCAGGGTTGTTGTAGACTCAATTCCGCACAATTCCATAGAAAATCAATCGTTAAAATGACACTCGGGGAGGCAGTTGTGGCGGATACTAGTTCACTGTCCGGAAAAACAGCACGGTCGCCCGAGGACAATGTTGACGTTGAGCCCCCGAGCTCCGAAGATGATTCCTCCATGATCATGATAGAAATCGGAATTGATGTTGATGAAGGCCCTCGTCCAAACATGACGATCGGAGGTAGGGCGCAGTCCTCGGTCAAGCCAAGGTGACCAGTCGAGCCGGCGACGAAGATGCCGATGTCGCAGTTGATCTACAGTTGAGCCATTGATCCTTTGACGATCACACAGCGGAACTCCCAATGAAAGCACCATTGTCGGTGACAAAACCGGCAGATCTCGGGTAGGGGGTCCCAAGCTGCATGTCATGGGTCGATGGGTAACAGGAGACAGGGGACACGATGTTTACCCTGGTTCAGACCCTCTGTATTGAGGTAATACCCTACTTCCTGCTTGATTGATCTTGATGAATATAGGGTTACAAGAGTTGATCTACCTCGAGATCATATGTTGTGGTCTATGACCTAAGGGTATGATGAGTAATGTCATAATGATCTATCGACTAGCCTGGCCTCGGCTTATATAATGTACCACATGCCTAGGATAACAAGAGTCCTAGACGAATACGCCAGTGGAGAGGAGTCCTTGTCTTGATCACCAAGTCTTGTGGAATCTTCCTTGTGTATACATCGGCTGTCCGAACTGGCCCATGAGTGAATGGCCATGGGGGTCCTCGGCCCAATCCAACTGATCGGGAGACGACGTGGTGAGTACCCCCTAGTCTAGGACACCGTCACCCACACCCTGGTCACAAGGGTGGGGGGTGCCCCACCCGACCTTGTGCCCCCCTGGATCTCCACCGACCTTAACTCCAACTCCATATATTCTCTTTCGCGGAGAAAAAAACAGAGAGAAGGATTCATCGCGTTTTACGATATGGAGCCGCCGCCAAGCCCTGTTCTTCCTCGGGAGGGCAGACCTGGAGTCCATTCGGGGCTCCGGAGAGGGGAATCCGTCGCCATCGTCATCATCAACAATCCTCCATCACCAATTTCATGATGCTCACCGCCCTATGTGAGTAATTCCATCATAGGCTTGCTGGACCATGATGGGTTGGATGAGATTTACCATGTAATCGAGTTAGTTTTGTTAGGGTTTGATCCCTAGTATCCACTATGTTCTATGATTGATGTTGCTATGACTTTGCTATGCTTAATGCTTGTCACTAGGGCCCGAGTGCCATGATTTCAGATGTGAACCTATTATGTTTTCATGAATATATTTGTGTTCTTGATCCTATCTTGCAAGTCAATTGTCACCTACTACGTGTTATGATCCGGCAACCCCGAAGTGACAATAGTCGGGACCACTCCCGGCGATGACCGTAGTTTGAGGAGCTCATGTATTCACTATGTGTTAATGCTTTGTTCCGGTTCTCTATTAAAAGGAGGCCTTAATATCCCTTAGTTTCCAATAGGACCCTGCTGCCACGGGAGGGTAGGACAAAAGATGTCATGCAAGTTCTTTTCCATAACCACGTATGACTATATTCGGAATACATGCCTACATTATATTGATGAATTGGAGCTAGTTCTATGTCACCCTATGTTATAACCGTTGCATGATGAATGCCATCCGACATAATTATCCATCATTGATCCATTGCCTAATGGCTTTTCACATATTGATCTTTGCTAAGTTCCTTTTCCGCTGCCACTGTTATGATTGCTACGAAACTGCTACTGTTACTTTTGCCACCGTTACCGCTGCTTCCATACTACTTTGCTACTAAATACTTTGCTGCAGATATTAAGTCTTTCAGGTGTGGTTGAATTGACAACTCAGCTGCTAATACTTGATAATATTCTTTGGCTCCCCTTGTGTCGAATCAATAAATTTGGGTTGAATACTCTACCCTCGAAAACTGTTGCGATCCCCTATACTTATGGGTTATCAAGACATTTTGCTGGCGCCGTTGCCGGTGAGCATAGCTCTATTCTTAAGTCACTTGGGATTTATATCTGTTTATCACTATGAGGAATTTGAAAGATCAAAGAACTAAGTTTTTTCCCTCAACTACGAGGGGAGGTAAGGAACTGCCATCTAGCTCTGCACTTGATTCTCCTTCTGTTTTTAGTAAACTTGCGACACCTACACCTGCTATTGATTCTGATATGTCGCATGTTATTGATGATGCCACTTCTGCTACGCATGATGCTTATGACGAAACTACTTCTCTACTTCATAGTACTGTGCCACTAGGTGAATTTCTTGATGAACAACTTGCTAGGGTTAGAGAGAATGAAATTACTGAAACTGATGATATTATTGAAAATGATGTTTATGATTCTCCCCTAGATATGAATTGCCTGTTGTACCTGAGGTTTATGTCATGGATGAAGAAACTGCTAGAGACTTCTTTGCTTGCAATGATAGAGAGGATCTGAAGAAATTGTTAGCTAAGCTGAAACAAAAATCCTTGAATGCTAGAATGAAATATGATCCCGCTTTTGCTACTTCACCTATCTTTGTTACTGATAAGGATTATGAATTCTCTGTCGATCCTGAGTTAATTACTTTGGTTGAATTTGATCCTTTTCATGGCTATGAATTTGAAGTTGTTGGGGCACATCTTACTAAATTGAATGATATAGCCACCCTATTTGCTCATGAGGAAAAAATTTGCTATTACTATATCCTCAAATTGTTTCCTTTTTCGTTAAAGGGTGATGCTAAGATATGGTTTATTTCTCTTGCTCCTGGTTGTGTGCGTAGTCCCCAGGATATGATTTATTACTTATCTGCAAAATATTTCCCCGCTCATAAGAAACAAGCTGCTTTAAGGGAAATATTTAATTTTGTGCAAATTGAAGAAGACAGTCTCCCACAAGCTTGGGGAGGCTTCTCCAATTACTTAATCATCCTCTCAAGAAAAATGAAATACTTGATATCTTTTATAATGGACTAACCGATGCTTCTAGAGACCACCTGGATAGTTGTGCTGGTTGTGTTTTCAGGGAAAGAACTGTTGAGCAAGCTGAATTGCTATTGAATAATATATTGAGTAATGAAAATATTTGGATACTTCATGAACCAACTCCGAAGCCAACTCCGAAGAAAAGGGGTATTCTATTTCTCAGTCCTGAAGATATGCAAGAGGCAAAGAAATCTATGAAAGAAAAAGGTATTAAAGCTGAAGATGTTAAAAATTTACCACCTATTCACTACCGCAGGTTGCTGCTAACGCGACACTACGATCAGAGACCCTTTGAGGAAACTATGTGTGATGCAATAATCACAAACGGTGGTGTAAATGAACCGTCAAAAAATGGGCAAAACGTTTGCGATGCTGGATGCATCAAACACGACTCTGATTTTAATTGCGTGTGCGATGCAGGCCATAGAGTTCAGTTCAATGAACTGTTTGCGATGAGGCGGAACAAAAGAAACGGGCAGCCAGATGAAGGCATGTGCGATATACAACATACTGTTCACTCGGATGAACGGTTTGTGATGAGGAGTGAGGGAGTCCTGGACTGAGGGGTCCTCGGGCGTCCGGCCTGTTGGCCATGGGCCGGACTGATGGGCTGTGAAGATACGAAGACCGAAGACTACACCCGTGTCCGGATGGGACTCTCCTTGGCGTGGAAGGCAAGCTTGGCGACCGAATATGTAGATTCCTTTCTTTGTAACCGACCTTGTGTAACCCTAGATCCTCCCGGTGTCTATATAAACCGGAGGACTTAGTCCGGAGGGAGATATATGCATTACCATAGTCATACAGGCTAGACTTCTAGGGTTTAGCCATTACGATCTCGTGGTAGATCAACTCTTGTAATACTCATATTCATCAAGATCAATCAAGCAGGAAGTAGGGTATTACCTCCATAGAGAGGGCCCGAACCTGGGTAAACATCGTGTCCCCTGTCTCCTGTTACCATCGACCTTAGATGCACAGTTCGGGACCCCCTACTCGAGATCCGTCGGTTTTGACACCGACATTGGTGCTTTCATTGAGAGTTCCACTGTGCCATCGATGACAGGATCGATGACTCGCCTTCTCCTTAAGGACAATATCACCGCCGGAGGAGGACTGGCCCCAGGCCAAACTCTCCGGCTGGGCGGCTTTACTATGATTGCCCGTTCGGCCGTTAAGCCAATGATGACCTCTCGGGCATCGAAAATCCCCTTCGTATCTACTCCAAACACTCCAAGCAGATGGATCCGGCGGAGTTCTTGTCTTTAAACAAGCTCCTTGATCGCATCGCCGCCCTGGGAATCGCTATAGATTACGATCGGATCGGGCTTAAACCCGACCAAAGAGAAATCAAATCTCCACCGGTCACGCACCAGATAGCGGTAGTCGAGGAGCAAGACGGCGACTCTTCCCCTATACTGAAGACGGACTATGTCCGGATTGCCGACCCTACAGAGCCGGATACCCACCAGCAAAAGGAGGTGACCAGCCTTCCGAACATAGAATCGGACGGCAGGCATAAGCAACCAGAAGATACTCTGGAGCCCGGGCTGTTAAGTCTGGAAAACCTTCAGACTCCGGATCATCGACCGGGTCAGGGTCCGGATCCAATTCCACCCACCCACCCAGAGATAAGCGCTCTCATGAGCACACAACAGCAGTCTCAGGAAATGGTCCACCACTTATGGGCCAGATTCCTCCTTGTCAAGGACAAGGTTAAAGATTGCCGCGATGAGGATGCGATATCAGCGTTCTGCAACAATTGCACGAACAAAGG
Organism: Triticum aestivum; assembly: GCF_018294505.1. Lineage (NCBI taxonomy): Eukaryota > Viridiplantae > Streptophyta > Magnoliopsida > Poales > Poaceae > Triticum > Triticum aestivum. The sequence continues at coordinate 323,080,596 of NC_057805.1, forward strand.
AATCCTCAACGCCATTAATCACCGCCACATACTACACTTCGCTGACTTGGCAACTATCGTACAGAAGTACAGCGCAATGGAAAGCGCCTGGAAAGATCAGGCAGCTTGTTGGGAGCCATCGGTCCCAACTCAACCACTGGTCCAGGCGAAAAGGGCGCATCCCCGTGACATGCCCAGTCCAATAGCCAAGAAATATAAACCCATTACGCGGTGCGGAACCGTTCTGGAGGGATGGCTCAATGGCCCATGCAAAATACACACAACACCGGAGACCATACCAACCCACAGCCTTAGAGCATGTTGGATACTCCGGCAGGTAGCCAAGAGCGGCAAGGACATCCTTACCAAAAACACCCCAGAGCAACACCCTCCAGAAGACGACGACCCCAGAGTTTTGACGGTCTTCGAGACATTCGCTTCAAACAATAAGCGCAAAAGGGCATTTCGCGGCCTCGCCGAAGTCTGTCAAATCGCCGCAGTAAACCCTTGGAACGACACGGCTATAACCTTTAATGCCGGTGACGAACCAAAATACAGGACAGTCCGAGCACCAGCCGCATTAGTCCTCAGTCCCATCGTGGACGGCTTTCGACTCACCAAGGTCCTCATGGACGGCGGCAGCAGACTAAACCTCATCTATGAGGATACACTCCACAAAATGGAAATAGACAGGAGCCGCATCAAGCAAAGCAACACGACCTTCCGAGGAATCATTCCCAATCGGGAGGCGCGGTGTGCGGGAAAAATCAAACTTGACGTGGTGTTCGGCACGCCGGAAAATTATCGGTCCCAAGAAATAACCTTCCAAGTGGCTCCTTTCAGCAGTGGATACCACGCCCTGTTGGGGCGAGATGCTTTTACATGCTTCCAAGCTATACCTCATTACGGGTACATGAAGCTCAGAATGCCCGAACCAAATGGTATAATCACTCTTGTCAGTGATCCGGACATAGCACTCCGCGCCGAAAACAAAACCGCATCCCTGGCCCTTGAGGCATTATCTGAAGCCCTCGCGGCCGAAGAATTAACCGCACTACGCTCCACGGTGGATAGGGATGATGTGATCTTAGACAAACGACCCAAATCCACCTCCTTCAAACCGGCAGAAGAAATAGTCAAATTCCAGGTCCACCCAACGGACCCCAAGAAGACAGCATCTATTGGGGCACAATTAGACCCAATGGTCAACGCCGCGCTACGGGATTTCCTTCGTGAAAACTAGGATATATTCGCCTGGCACCCTTCTGACATGCCCGGAATCCCACGTGAACTGGCCGAACATAGCCTCAATATATTAAAGGGATACAAACCAGTCAAACAAGCACTGCGGCGCTTTTCTGAACCCAAACGCCAAGCTATGGGGGAGGAGTTGGCCAAGCTAATTGAGGCCAGATTCATTAGAGAAATAAAACATCCGGACTGACTGGCAAACCTGGTGATGGTACCTAAGAAGGACAAATCCTGGCGCCTCTTTGTCGATTTTAAAGACCTCAATAAGGCTTGCCCTAAGGATCCCTTCCCCCTCCCCCGCATCGATCAAATCATTGATGCCACCGCAGGACACGACTCACTATGTTTCCTTGATGCATATTCCGGATACCATCAAATCAAAATGAAGGAGTCCGATCAAGCTGCAACAACATTTATTACCCCGTATGGGCCATTCTGCTTCAACACCATGCCCTTCGGGCTCAAGAACGCCGGCGCCACATACCAACGCATGATTCAAACATGCCTGGAGAAAGAGATCGGCAAGATAGTTGAAGCCTATGTGGACGACATCGTCACCAAAACTAGGCACGTCAAAACACTAAAAGACCATTTACGTCTCACATTCGATAACCTCCGCGCGTATGACATTAAGCTCAATCCGGAAAAGTGTGTTTTCGGCGTCCCCGCTGGAAAACTGCTGGGCTTCATCGTTTCCAATAGAGGAATTGAAGCAAATCCAACCAAAATTCGAGCTTTGTCTCAATTGGCCACGCCAACGGACCTCAAACAAGTCCAAAAACTCGCGGGTTGCGTGGTAGCTCTAAGCCGCTTTATCTCCAGATTGGGAGAAAAGGCACTGCCACTCTACCGCCTTTTACAGCAAACCGATCACTTTGAGTGGACGGATGCGGCAACACCCGGACTGGAGGAAATAAAAACCCTTCTAGCGAGCAACCCAATCCTGGCCGCGCCAAACGTCGGCGAACCCATGTTATTATACATATCAGCAACACATCAGGTGGTCAGTGCCGTGCTTGTCGTTGAACGAGAACAGGACGGACACAAATTCCCGCTTCAGAAGCCAGTATACTACGTATCCACTGTTCTTACACCATGCAAATCCCGGTACCCCCATTATCAAAAGATAGCATACGCGGTCTTTATGGCATCTCGAAAGCTACGACACTACTTCCAGGAGTGTTCGATCACGGTGGCTTCCGAAGTACCACTCAACGACATAATAAACAACCGCGATGCCATGGGTCGGGTTGCCAAATGGGCCATTGAGCTCCTTCCATTTGATATTACATACAAACCACGTCGAGCTATTAAATCCCAAGTATTGGCTGACTTCGTCGCCAAATGGACAGAGGCCGAACTCCCTAAAGAGTACGACACATATTCCAATTGGGTTATGTATTTCGACGGCTCCAAAATGTTGGCAGGGCTAGGAGCGGGCGTCGTTTTAACGTCCCCTACTGGAGATGTCGTTCAGTACGTACTCCAAATACTATCAGACTCCAACAACGCAGCCGAATACGAGGCCTTATTGCATGGTCTCCGGATGGCTGTCTCCATGGGCATACAATGCCTGGAGGTGCGCGGGGACTCAAACCTGGCAATATCTCAAATAAATGGAGACTTCGACGCCAAAGATCCGAAGATGGCAGCTTATCGTAATGCCGTCATAAAAATGTTGGCTCGGTTCGAGGGGCTCGAGTTCCATCATGTGGCTCGAGAAAGTAATCAAGCGGCGGACGTTCTTGCTCGTATCGGCGCCAAGCACGACCCCGTCCCACCTAATATCTTTCTGGAAAGGCTTTTTAAGCCATCCGTGGTGTGGCAGGGTGAAAACGACAACACTAGTCCGGATCCGAACACAACCCTAGATTCCAAACACAGCGATATCATCGGAGGCTCAGCCACCGAAATAACACCGTCGGCGCATCTCATCATGGCAGTCATTGCCCCATGGACTGAACCCTTCCTGGCCTACCTTAACAGGAAGGAACTTCCTGAGGATTAGAATGAGGCCCGCCGCATTGTCCGGTGTTCGAAGGCCTACAAGGTTCACGACGGAGAGCTCTATAAGAAAAGTGCTACCGGAGTCCTTCAAAGATGTATCTCCAAGGAGGAGGGGCGGCAGCTCCTGGCTGAGATTCATGCCGGTCTCGGTGGGCACCATGCTGCAGCTCGGGCCCTTGTTGGCAAGGCCTTCCGTACAGGGTTCTATTGGCCGACGGCCCGAGCGGATGCACATGACCTTGTCCAACGTTGCGTTGGATGCCAACTCTTTGCCAACCAAAGCCATATGCCCCCTACCGCCCTACAAACAATCCCCATCACTTGGCCGGCGGTCTAGGGACTGGATATGGTTGGACCCCTTAAAGGAGGAAGCCATAAGAAAAAATATCTGCTGGTCATGGTGGATAAATTCACCAAGTGGATAGAGGCCAAACCAGTTAAAATGGCCGAGTCCGGGCCAGTAATAGACTTTATATCCGGTGTCATACACTGTTATGGTGTTCCACATAGCATCATCACTGATGACGGCTCCAACTTCACGGCCGATGAAGTGAAAACCTGGTGCGCTAATCTGGGCATCAAGCTTGATTACGCCTTTGTCTATCATCCACAGACAAACGGTCAAGTTAAAAGAGCCAATGGTCTTATTATGAGCGGCATTAAGCCTAGACTAGTGCGGTCTTTGAAAGAATCAGACAAGCACTGGGTTGAGGAGCTCGACTCCGTACTCTGGGGGCTGCCGACCACGCCCAATCGCACTACCGGATACACACCTGTCTTCATGGTGTACGGCGCAGAGGCAGTGCTACCCTTCGACATTATTCATGACTCACCTCAAGTGCGCATGTACGAAGAGAGAGAGGCCGAGCTCGATCGGCTGGACAACTTAGATGCCCTGGAGGAGGAGCGCAACGTCGCAAAAGCCCATTCCGCATTTTATCAACAGCAGACTCGCAGGTATCAAAGCAGAGAAGTGCGGGCCAAAACTTATAACGTCGGCTTACTCGTTCTACGCCTGCCGGAGAAGAAAAAGGACAAACTCAAGCCCAAGTGGGATGATCCCTTCATCATTGACAAAGTTCTCACTGGAGGAGCGTACCGCCTGCGTGATGCATCAGACAATCGCCTCGAGCCGAACCCCTGGAACGCGGCCAGACTCTGAAGATTCTATGCCTAAAAGCACCGCACTCTTTGTTCATCTCCTTCTCCCTGCTATTTCCATAACACCTTTTTTCTTTTTTCTCTCTCTTTTCATTTTTTCTCTTCAGCCTTACAACTTGTGTGCGGTTAGATCGTGCACGCCTGACGCACACATCTTTAGAAATGTACGTCCATTATACCTGGCGGCTTCTTGATCAGAAGCTTGCTATTTTTTCCCCGAGCATCAAGCTTGTTACATATGCGCCTTTTTCCATATGTACCTCTTCTTCACCATTATATGCATCGATATGACTTAAGTTTTGGCCAAGCTGGGTTGCCTGGCTCCTGTGCTTATGCCCTACGTTCCCGTTAGTTCGGCTAGGGCATAAAGGGAGCACCTCTGCGATTGTTACTGCCGGGTCATCCGGATGTGTACCTCAGACTGGGTGAAGCCGAAAGCTAGCGTTCTTAAGGGAATATTTGGTCGGTGGATTGAAGATGGTTTTTTGCATTTACTACATTGTGAACCCCCAGAAGTTAAAACATACTGCAATTATTCAATCACAGTCCGGACATGCGCATTAATGCATGCGCACCCAGGGAAAGGAACCCTTAACGGAACTATTCTCTCTGGAAGATGTTTCTTACAATCTTAATGTAATATAACATAACTAGCCGGATACTTGTCTGTTCAAGCAACTATGACCCCTACGCCTGGTTTCCATGCATACCCGGTCTACTCGGCCGTTCTGGTATTCGAAAACACTCTGCACCTTCGGGTCGAGAGGTGAAGCGAAAAGGTCCGCCATGACAATCGTTTTACAATTCAGCTAGAGTTACATATGCAAAGGAAAGTGCATAGTCACTTGGACTCAAAAACTTCCTCCTCTATGCCGTCCAGCAGGCTATCTAACTTACAATCCTGTTGAGAATACTTGGCGGCTACTTCTACTTGGTTATATACTAAACTAACGGGAATTTCTTCCCCATTTGACCCTAGCGGTCCGACCCGGGCCATGTGATTTGGATCCAGCCTGGTGTACTGCGTTTTCAGCATGGCCCAGGCCTCTCGCGCACCCTCTCGGCAGGCCGATATCTTCCATAGTCGAATACGCCGCCGCGCTCCCTTGAACAGCTCTACAAGCTCCTCCATACTCCCTCGAGGGGAGGCGGATGGCCATAAGGCCTTGGCTACACTATTGCCTGCCGAGCTTGCTTGTGCAATTGCGACAGCCCTTGCAAAAGATCACTTAATGATCCGGACACCTCCTCTTTGGGACGGCCGTCAGCATACCTGCAATCATAGCTATATCAGCTACTTTTACCTCCAAACTTTTATGAGGTAAATTCGGCCACGTACTGAATATGCCGCCTCGCAGCTTTTTGTTCTCCTTCACGGAGTCGGCTAGCTGCGTTCGCACATCTTTCAGTTCTTCGCCCAGTTTGGTGTTTGAATCTTGGAGTTTGTTTTTCTCCTCTCTGACTCGGATCAGAACGTGCTCGCCTGCGGCGCGTTGTCTCTTCGCCTTTTTTTCGCTCGTCAGAGCGGCCTTCAATTCCTCTTCCAGTTGGTCCGATGACCCTGTTATGAGACAAGCAGCAGTTTCAATACAGCTAGCGTATCATTTTTTGTTTCTCGATGGTGGGAAATATTACCAGAGGACGCTTTCTTGAACTTTTCTAGTTCGTTGGTAGCAGCAGTTAGCTGTGTCCGGCACTACTCCAGCTCTTGGGCTAGCAGGTCGTTCTTCTCCATAAGAACCTGGTTACACAGCAATCCTTAAAACATTTGTCCCAACTGCTTCAAGTCTCAGGGGCTACTGGCACATGATTATCAAATACGGACAATGTAAACTTACCTGCACATCTTTCAAATGTTGCTCGGTGGCTCTGTTAAGCCCATCTCGAGCAGCTCGGATGTATGCATCAGCCGAGGTGAAGGCACCGGACGCCTCTTCTGAGAAGCGGGGATTTCGTAAAATGGCCCTCCAGCGCGGGTGATTCATGGCACTCTCCACTTCTGAATTGGTGACAGACATATTTTCCGAACCCTCGGCAGAAGGACAGTCCGGCGCCACTCCCATATCGGGCCCCGTCTCTTCGGCTGGAACTGAATCTTTGCTGTTAGGAGTACGACTGGCCGGGTCCCCGGACACAGTCCGTCGAACCTTTTTCCTGATACAAAATGAACATAGGAGTCATAGTTGGACGCGACTGCTAAAAAGAGCATAGTTGCGAACCCATACCTCTTCAAGGAAGTCCCGACCGTATCTCTGTTTGCCTTCCTCTTTGAAGGCCTGCCCGGCGCGGGAGCCGCTCTCTCTGGAGATGCCCCTGGGGCAGCAAGACGCGCCGAACGCCTCCCCTTCTGAGCACAGGGTGGCGCGGTGAGTGAGGAGGAATGAGAAAACCCTCTCGGACAAAGTGTCTGCTGATTACTTACCTGAGAAGCAAGGAGAAGACCGGGATAGTCGGCGATGATGGCCACCTCTGTGCCGTCATAGCTCGTTTGATAAAACGTCCCATTCTCGAGCACCACAAATATATCCGGATCCTCTTCGAATCCAGGGTCAAGGTCCCGATTGTGGCCCTCGGGCTGCGGGGCAGGGCTGTGAAGCCCCTCGGAAATCTTTCGCCAGTGCTGTTATAAATGGACGGGTTAATATTCAGCGAACGAAGCTCAGGGAGCGGAATGAGTAGAGCAGAAGAGTTGGGGGCTTACGTAGCTAGGAGGACTGTACATGGAATATCCTTCTCTGTGCGTGATGCGTAGGAACTCCTCTTCCTCACCATTGAATAGTTCGGCCAATATTTTGGCTAGGGCGGCAGGTGTGTCCGGACCTTTCCTGCCGCAGCGGGAAGCGTCATCTTCCCCATTACAGTTCCACATGGGGAGTCCTCTGTATTGGAGTGGCTGGACCCCCCGCACTATGGAGGTCGCCATCACTTCAACTATCGTATATCCGGATTGGGCAAGCGTCCTGATCTTGCTTAGGAGTTGGCGGACTTCCGCACTATCTTCCTCCTCGAGGCTCCGAGGGCGCCAGCTGTGGCGTTTCTTCAGAGGAACACTTGTAAACTCGGGGAGACCTCTCCGGACTGGATCCAGAAGTACGGCGTTATCAATGTAGAACCATTCAGAGGCCCACTCTTCGGAAGCTTTCTTCGGTGTGCCGGATAGGTATCCGGTCTCAGCAATGCGCCATATTTCGGCCCCGCCCACTTCAAATATCGATCCCTCGTGGTTGCGCGGGACAAGACAAAACAACCTTCTCCACAGTTCAAAATGGGCCTGACAACCCAGGAATAGTTCGCATAAAGCGACATAACCCGCAATGTGCGGGATGGAGGCTAGGGTAAAATTGTGCAGCTGGAGGCCATAATACTCTAGGAGCCCTCGGAGGAAGGGGTGAATTGGAAATCCCACGCCCCTCAGCAGATAGGGGAGAGGCACACTCGTTCCCCCACAGATGGATTGGGGAAATCCTCCGCCTGGGTTTTGTCGTTGAAAGAAGCCAACCCTGCTCGAACAGGGACCAGATCTGCAGGAGGGAGAAATCCCTGTGTTTGCAACTTCGTTGATTGACTGTGGGACACAGAGCACCTCTCCCACTCGCCTTTCTCCAGGTCGGGACGGGAGGAGGAGCAGGGAATGCTAGCCATGTTGGAATGGTCTCGCCTGGCAATCTCTGTGGATTTTCTCCGCGTGGTGCCGAATGGATCTGAGACCCAATCTCTTTAAATAGATGCTCTTTCTAGCATGGCCGGGGTGTTATTTGCAAAAAATGCCCTGACCGTCCGCATTTGCTCGACACGTGGAAGCTGAAGTCATCGATGCACAGAAGCCGAGGGGTGCGACATTAAATTACAAGCCGAATACGTTACGTGGAAGCCGTCGGAGGAGGAACCCGCCTTGCAATGCCGAAGACAATCCACACACCGAACACCTCGTCATTGAAGCCTGGTTTGGGGGCTACTGAGGGAGCCCTGGACTGAGGGGTCCTCGGGCGTCCGGCCTGTTGGCCATGGGCCGGACTGATGGGCTGTGAAGATACGAAGACCGAAGACTACACCCGTGTCCGGATGGGACTCTCCTTGGCGTGGAAGGCAAGCTTGGCGACCGAATATGTAGATTCCTTTCTTTGTAACCGACCTTGTGTAACCCTAGATCCTCCCGGTGTCTATATAAACCGGAGGACTTAGTCTAGAGGGAGATATATTCATTACCATAGTCATACAGGCTAGACTTCTAGGGTTTGGACATTACGATCTCGTGGTAGATCAACTCTTGTAATACTCATATTCATCAAGATCAATCAAGCAGGAAGTAGGGTATTACCTCCATAGAGAGGGCCCGAACCTGGGTAAACATCATGTCCCCTGTCTCCTGTTATCATCGACCTTAGACGCACAGTTTGGGACCCCCTACTCGAGATCCGTCGGTTTTGACACCGACATTGGTGCTTTCATTGAGAGTTCCACTGTGCCGTCGATGACAGGATCAATGACTCGCCTTCTCCTTAAGGACAATATCACTCGCCTTCTCCTTAAGGACGACATGAAAGCCTCTTTTGAACAGGCTACCGGCATCATCCGGCAACTAAAAGAGAGCAATGCGAAGCTCCTGGCCGAGCGCGACCTGCTGAGGGCGAAGATCGTCAGAAATGCGGAGCAGCAGGAGGAGACCACTGCCTTGTTGAAGAGGACCAGCGTCATCGTCGAGAAACTTATGGACGAGAATGCCATGCTGCGCATCGAGCATAGAAGGCTGGTGGAGGAATCCGTGGATGCTCTCAAGCAGCATCTTGAGGACAATAAAGAGCTCATCGCCGCTCGCCGCAGAGACTAGTTGCCGCATGTGGCTTTTTTAAATTATGTTCCTAAATATATAAGACAATTATTATCCACTGTCATCGTCCTTATATTCATCATGCTTGCTATAGGTCGTAGTCGATGCTATATAGGTCCATCGGATCTTACATCAAGATCCGTGCAAAACTTACTTTTCATATTTTCATTTTTCTCTCTTAAATCTCAGTCTAGTGAGACATATAGCCACGCCGTAGAATAGGGGCTCGGGCGCCATTAATGGAGACATTGGGAGGGAGGTGCGCAGCGGGTAGAGGTCAAAGGGCTCTCCTCCCGATGAGCACGTGCAGGGATCTAATCGCACGCCTCCCGTACTCAAATAGCTACCCCACACGGCACCTCCTAGCCAATAAAAAAAGGGGACGCGTGGCGGCATGTAATTGGTAAGTAGAATGCCCACGGTTTCAATAATACTTGTGTTTCCGATTTGTAACATGACATCACTTGTTCCAAAATGACTTTGTTGATGGTTAATGTGTGCGCCTTCGCAAATCGGACAGAAAAATTACCACAACATGTTGGTGCCATGTCATGACACCATGTCAAGTTTCATGATTTTTAGGCATGTTTTGGATTTAGAGGAATTAAAAAACCAAGTTTCTCAATCTTTCCGGCCGAGCCACGACGCCTAGATGTTTGAATTTCATTCTCATTTCTTGCATGGGACCTAGAAATTCACCCAAGGACACACATGTGATTTTTCAACCAACTTTGGTGCACTGGAGGATGTGCTTGTAGTCAAATTTGAATTATGCACATTAAATGCCCAGAAAATCAATTAATGTATAAAAAAGGCCAAACGAACCCGGAGTAATTCCAAAATTTAGCACGATACTTCTATTTGGTCTAATCTGCCTGTGTAATAAATTTAAGGCGGGAGAAGACAGTGTACGTATGTCGTTTCGCACACGGAGGTGACACGTTCCATCTCGGAACCACGAGCCTTCTTGAGAGAAGCTCCGGCTTGCAAGAAGCTTACACCAAAGCTTGTCCCAATTCGGCCAAAAAAGGTACCGCAGCATGTTGGTGCCATGTCATGACACCATGCCAAGTTTCATGATTTTCAGGCGTGTTTTGGATTTACAGGAATTAAAAAACCAAGTTTCTCAATCTTTTCGGTCGAGCCACGACGCACGGATGTTTGAATTTCATTCCCATTTCTTGCATGTGACCTAGAAATTCACCCAAGGACACACATGTGACTTTTCAACAAACTTTGGTGCACTGGAGCATGTGCTTGTAGTTCAAATTTGAAATATGCACATTAAATGCCCTGAAACTCAACTAATGTATAAAAAGGGCCAAACGAACCCGGAATAATTCCAAAATTTAGCACGATACTTCTATTTGGTCTAATCTGCATGTGTAAAAAGATTATGGCGGGAGAAGGAAGTGTACGTATGTCTTTTTGCACACGGAGGTGACACGTTCCCTCTCGGAACCACAAGCCTTCTTGAGGGAAGCTCCAGTTTGCAAGAAGCTTATACCAAAGCTTGTCCCAATTCGGCCCAAAAATTTACTGCAGCATGTTGGTGCCATGTGATGACACCATGCCAAGTTTCATGATTTTCAGGCGTGTTTTGGATTTACATGAATTAAAAAACCAAGTTTCTTAATCTTTACAGCCGAGCCACGACGCCCAGATGTTTGAATTTCAATCCCATTTCTTGCATGGGACCTATAAATTCACCCAAAGACACACATGTGATTTTTCAACAAACTTTTGTGCACTGGAGCATGTGCATGTAGTTCAAATTTGAATTATGCACATTAAATGCCCAGAAACTCACATAAAAAGGCCAAACGAACCCGGAATAATTCCAAATTTAAACACGACACTCATGTACTAGTTGCATGTTCACTGTACGTAAATGTTCTAGCAATTCAAACACCATCTTTTCCCGTCGTAACACCATTTTATCTTTCAAAACATAATGAAAAAATCAGGTATACCACAAACAGTTTACTAGAAAGAATCGTGTGGGATGCGATATAAAATATCTTGGCGCACCGTCTTGTTTGGCTTACGCAGGAAGCTTCATCGTCTACAGTCCACCGCTCCCGCTTGAACCACACTTGTGCGCGAGTTTCTCGCGGCACCGAGCGAATTTTTTTTGCCACCACGGAAATATCTATCTCCCCGCCCCTCCCTCCCACCAAAAGCCACATTTTCACTATTCCTCCTTGCTTTCCAAGTGCAAACCTTCACTGCTGCTTACTGGCAGCTCAGCCTCCTCGCCGTCGACCCTTCTTCTTGCAGCGGCGCCTCCTCGCCGGCTACCCTTCTTCTTGCAGCGCCGCCTCCTCGCTGGTGACCCTTCTTCTTGCAGCGCTGCCTCCTCGCCGGCGACCCTTCTTCTTGTTGCGCGACCTCCTCGCCGCCGACCCTTCTTCTTGTTGCATGACCCTCGATATGGTCAGGTAATCCACACCCCACCCACACCATCCTCCTCCTTTCCCGTCCCACATGCCCCAACCGACGGCGCTACACCTTCCGCCGAAATCACTGTCCCCCTCCTCCAATTAAGCGCCGCCCACAACCATTTTGCATGCAGTATAACGTGGAGCTCAATAGCATGCGGCCGCACGTGCGCCCGAGGTCGCTATGGCTGCCATGCGTGCCGACCGCCATATCTTGGAGGAGCACCTTGTCTTCGAGGCCACCATCGACACCACCACGCGGTTGTCTACTTTAAAATACAGTTCGTGTTGTTTTCTCGAGGCCACCGCCAGTGCCTTCTAGTGATTTGCCCTCTGTAATGTTAATATGCAATCTGATGTTCAGTTAATAGTTTGGTCCTCTGAAATGTAATGTTCAGTTAACACTTTGGTCCAACAATTACTACATTTCGTAGTACTATTCTCAAGCATTCTTTGTTTTGTTAACTGTCTTATCTTCTAGTACATGTTTCTATTCTGCAATGTCGTGCTCAGTTAACTATTTTGGTTCATTGGACTGCTATCCATTTAACTGTTTGGTTCAGTTCTGCAATTTGATTTTCATTTGCTATGGGTACAATTTTGTATTGTTATGCATGTGAAATAAATCAAATTTGGCTGTACTCAATACATATTCTACTGATAGTATGGCAACTCTCAGTTAACCTGATCAAGATCTTCCTTATGCGTGTTGCAGGGAAACAATGGGAGACACCGCGGTTTACCATCGAGGTTTGTTCAAGCATGGTCCTTTGGCTAATAGACATTATTGTGCAGTTGCAGGAATCATTCTAATATTTAGGTTTCTTACAATTTGGTCTTGCACATGTAGGTCCTGCTGTCAGAGGCTTAGACCCACTGTTCGACTCATTTCGCATATGGGGAAATGAGATGTCCATGAATATCAGTCAAGTCAAGAAACTCAGAAAGATTGTTAGGATGAAGAAACTTGCGACGAATAACAGCAAGATCTTTGTTTGCACAATGAAGAAGACATCAGTCAACTATAGGATGGCACTAACTCTTTTACCTTGTTTTCACCCCTTGCTGCTGTCATACAGATATGAAATATCTGTTGTGTTTTATAAGAAATATCAATTTGATTAGTACATGGATTATCAATAATAGGCTAATTACCCTGCTTATTAGGGTTTTCTATTGCAGACGGTTACTCAGACAGCACCGTGGGTGATGAACTCAAACAACCCGCACGGTTTCTAGAAAGTAGGCGTGTTCGATCAACTAACAATCACACACGGCTTCCGGCGGAGAACTGTTTGCGTTAGGCCACCTTGCACAAATGTTTAAACACAAAAAACTGTGTGTGATATACATACGAACGGAAATAGTTTTCTGGGATTCACCGTGTGGGATGTACATACGAACGGAAACAATTGGGTTTCGATGCCCCGCCAGATCGCACACGAGCTCATTTTGCCCCAGCCTGTGAGCCAGGAGGGCATATCCCCGACGGTTTCTGGGTCCTATGGGAAGGACCCCCTATCGCCCACACTCACTTGGCGACGGTTCCAAACGCCATCGCGGAAAGGGGTTAAAAACCATTTTTATAGCACGTTGTTGTACCAGTGATTGAAGAAATACATGGTCTTGATAACCCAACACAGGTAGTAGAATAAACTCTCTCCGTAGATTTTATGAAGGTGATATTCCTCATAATAAGTCTGCTAGTCAATGCTTGAATGAGTTTGATAATTTTATTGTTAATCAAGAAAACTTCAATGCTTATGTTAGTAGACAATTGAAATGTAATGCTTACATGCTTGACCACTTGGGTGATTATATGAGTAGAACTATTAATGATCTTAAGCTTATTAGTAAACATGCTTCCATGGTTACAACTCAAGTAGAACAAGTACTTAAGGCTCAAGATGATTTTCTTAATGAGTTGAATAGTAAAAACAATGATAATGCTGTTAGGGTTATGATTAGAGGTGGTAAAATGACCCAGGAACCTTTGTATCCTGAGGGCCATCCCAAAAGAGTTGAGCAAGATTCTCAAAGAATTAATACTGAGGCACCTAGTCCTAGTAATAATAAGAAAAAGAAAACTAATAGGACTTTGCATGCTAGTGAACCAGCTGTAGACACACCTGAGAATCCCAATGATATTTCTATTTCTGATGCCGAGACACAATCTGGTGATGAACATGAACCTAGTGATGATGTTAATGATGATGTTCATGTTGATGCTCAACCTAGTAATGATAATGATGTAGAGATTACACCTGCTGTTGATATTGATAATCCACAATCAAAGAATCAACATTATGATAAGAGAGACTTCATTGCGAGGAAACATGGTAAAGAAAGAGAACCATAGGTTCAGAAACCCATGCCCTTTCCTCCTAAGCCATCCAAGAAAAAGGATGATGAGGATTTTGAGCGCTTTGCTGAAATGATTAGACCTATCTTTTTGCGTATGCATTTGACTGATATGCTTAAAATGCCTCCTTATGCAAAGTATATGAAGATATTGTTACTAATAAAAGAAAGATACCGGAAGCTGAAATTTCCACCATGCTTGCTAATTATTCTTTTAAGGGTGGAATACCAAAGAAACTGGAGATCCAGGAGTACCAACTATACCATGCTCCATTAAAAGAAACTATGTTAAAACTGCTTTATGTGATCTTGGAGCCGGTGTTAGTGTTATGGCTTTCTCTTTGTATAGTAGACTCGAATTGAATAAGTTGACACCTACTGAAATTTATTTGCAAATGGCTGATAAATCAACTGCTATACCCATCTGTATTTGTGAGGATGTGCCTGTTGTGGTTGCAAACGTTGCTATCTTAACGGGCTTTGTCATTCTTGATATTCCTGAGGACGACAGTGTGTCGATCGTTCTTGGTAGACCCTTTTTGAATACAGCAGGGGCTGTTATTAATTGCAACAAAGGCAATGTCACTTTTCATGTTAATGGTAATGAGCATACGGTACACTTTCCGATGAAACAACCTCAAGTTCATAGTATCAATTCTATTGAAAAAATTCAACTATTACTATTGGAGGTTTTGAATTCCCTCTTCCTACTGTCAAAAAGAAATATGATATTCTTATTGTTGGGACATGCATATCCCCGTTGAGGTAACCTAGTGTTATTTGAAAGTTCCCCAGTTTCATGCCATTCGGAAGAAGTTTGTTAATAAGACTTGATCAACCTTGTAAATGGATTCCTTTTGACGGGCATGAGATGGATGAATTTACAAAGCACAACTCTCTGTACCCATCTTTTACTTTCTCTTATTTAGATTAAATAAAGAAAAAATAGTATTTTCTGTCAGTTTTCCGAATTATCCGTGCAATAAAAAATGACCCGAATGTAAAAGTTCTCCAAATGCCCTAAAAATTTAGTATGATTTTTCATAGAATATTTGAGAATTTCTGGCACTTAGAACACACCAGGGGGGCTCACCAATTGGCCACAAGGGTGGAGGGAGCGCCCACCCCCTAGGGTGCACCCCTGACCTTGTGGGCCCCACGTGGCCCCCTACACTTATTCCAGCACCCATCCACTCCTTCTTCCTCCAGAAAAAATCACTCGATAGCTCAAACTCGTGTTCTTGCTCATCTTGCTACCATTTTCGATCTCCTTGCTCAAAGCTCCATTTACAAAACTGCTTGGGGGATTGTTCTTCGGTATGTGACTCCTCCAATGGTCCAATTAGTTTTTTTTCTAGTGCTTTATTCACTGCAAATTTTTGCTGCTGTGGTGAACTTGTTCTTGAGCTTGCATGTCAGATTTATATGGTCCAAAGTAGTTTTGATGCACGATTAGCCTCTAGGCACTTGTAGGAGTAGTTGCTATCCATTTTGTTGAGTTTGGCTCACTTTTATTTTGAGTCACTAAAAATTCCAGAAATTTTTAGAGGAAGAAAATGATGAGGAGATTGTTGAGAGGCTCCTCGAGCCGGGGTTCGAAGGAAAAAGAAAATGAGGAGAAAGAGAAGCCCAAGTATAACCTTCCTCGCGTCGTGGAGATTTGGCCGTGTGAATGGCCATGTGATGCATTCTTGGAATTTATGACGATTTCTATTATTTGGTTGGGAATGCAGGCATCACTGACTTCCTCCTCGACCAGTCAATCAGTACCTCCTACTCACTAATACTTCCATGCAAAATTTTCATTTTCATGCTAGGAAATCACCACCCACGGTAGACATTTACTTATATGATGAGTACAAGGAAATGATGCTTTTATGACTTTTGTGAGGCATGTAAATTACCTTATGAGGGTAGCGTCGAGGAGCCACGTCCTAGTGATGTGGAAGTTTTTATTGCTGAAATTACCGTAGGTGAAAACAGAGGAGTGTCGGGAGCGAGAGTGGCTAGTATTCATTTACCTATTTTACGCTATTACTCTTTATTTGCTGGGAGATGTTTTAATTGGATGAGGGGAGAGTGGAGGCCTTAGTGCTCCAGACCTTGCTATTTTGCGCCATGCTTTACATAGAGATAGAACTTATAGTTTAGGCACTATGGTTGCTAAACCATTGAGTATGAACCGTACAAAGGGTCCTATTTTAGGAGGTATCTTTGCCTCCCGCCTTGCCAAACACTTTGAGATACGCATTAGGCATTATGAAAAAGAGGAGAAACTGCTACACACTATATATTTAGATTATGACAGCATGGTAGCACATAAGTTTATTCGCCATGATGAGGAAAAGAGACTTATTTATAACCTGGTATTTAGCGAGAATACTTTTCAGATTATTACCTTGCATGCACCTATTTTGTTCGATATTCATTCAGGCAGGTACTTTGTTTTGCCCGCGGACATTCGTGCATACTGGGAGGGGACACGATCCCCACCTCCTGAGCCAGAGCCATCGCCTGATCCATATCAAGAGTCTATTTATCAGTGGGATCCACAGGAGCTCGCCAACCAGTGGAACCCTCATGATCCTCCTCAGTACACCGGAGGGAACTACTTTGATCCATGGGCTTAGACCAACTTAGGCCAAAAGCCTAAGCTTGGGGGAGTACGGCTTTCTCACCGACGTTACATTCATGTTCACACACTCATTTCAGTTGTCGGTGTTCATACTCTTTCATTGTATTATCCATGTTAGTTTATTTCTTTTTCCCGCTTTCTTCTTGTGCGTTTGATAAACCTTAAGAAAAAAACCAAAAAAATTAGTTGTAGTTAGTTCAATTTCTATGCATGCTTAGTTGTAGTATTAAAAGAAAATCCAAAAAGATTTCTCGTGCTTGTTGGGAGCTTTCCCGTGTAAATAGTTTTTCTCGTTCTTGTTTTACTTTCTTCAGAAAAATAAAAACTCCAAAATTATTTCAATGTGTTTCTTTGAATTTTTTTCTTTTCTTTGGGGGTCGAGAGGAGATGACCAAAATGAAAATGTTGAGTGGCTCTCATATGCTCTATTGCTGATCTAACAAAGAGCCCATATTACCTTGTCTTCTCCTTTGAATAAATGTTTGGAGATTCCAGCTTAGTCCAATACATGTGCACTATTATTATTATCCACACCGTTCGGTCGTGCAAGTGAAAGGCAATATAACGATATATGATGAAATGGTTGAGATGAGTAAAAGCTGGTATGAACTCGGCCTATCTTGTTTTTGTAAATATGATTAGTTCATCGTTCCTGATTCAGCCTATTATGAATGAAACATGTTTGCAATGACAATTAGAGATTATAGTTACTCATGCCATGCTCAATTAGCTAGAAGTTTATAATGGTTTACCTTGCGTGCCAACATGGAAATTAAAATGGTTGTGATGTAGTTTGATAGGATGGTATCCTCCTTTGAATGATTCGAGTGGCTTGACTTGGCACATGTTCACGCATGTAGTTGAAACAAAATCAGCATAGCCTCTACGATATTTATGTTCATGGTTATTTATATCCTACTCATGCTTGCACTCAATGTTGGTTAATCTCAATGCATGTTTATGACTGTTGTCGCTCTCTAGTTGGTCGTTTCCAAGTCTCTTTCTAGCCTTCACTTGTACTAAGCGGGAATACTGCATGTGCATTCACTTCCATAAACCCCAAAGTAGTTCCATATGAGTCCACCATACCTTCCTATATGCGGTATTTGCCTGTTGTTCCAAGTAAATTTGCAAGTGCCAAACTCTAAACCTTCAAATGATAATCTGTTTTGTATGCTCAAATCACTCATGTACCAACTAGGGTTGTCAATATCTTCCATGCTAGGTGGGTTATTCTCACGATGAGTGGACCCCGCTCATCATTCACGAGAAAATGGCCGGTAACCGGGATGCCCAGTCCCATGCTCAAAGCAAATCAAATCAAAATAATTGCAAACCAAACTCTCCCAGGACTGTTGTTAGTTGGACGGTACCCGTTGTTTCGGACCAGCCATGGAGTGTGCTTGTTGGTGGTAGGGGGAGTATAAACTTTACCATTCTGTTTGGGAACCTCCTGTAATGTATGTAGTATGGAAGATACTGAGATCTCTTAGTTGTTATGTTGACAATGAAAGCATACCGCTCAAAATATTATTTATCTCTATTTCAAAACTCAAGCCCTGGCACCTCTCCAAATCCCTGCTTCCCTCTACGAAGGGCCTATCACTTTTATTGTTGAGTCATCATCCTCTTATAAAAAGCACCAGTTAGAGAGCACCACCGCCATTTGTATGCATTGTTATTAATTTACATTGAGTATGATTGTGGGTGGATCTCTTTTACCATGAATTACAATGTCTAGTCAGTCCTTGATCTTCAGGGGTGCTCTGCATTTATGTTTTCCGGCCTTAGAAAGGGCTAGCGAGATACCATCTTGTTATATCATATCATGATTGTTTTGAGAAGTGTTGTCATCCGAGTTTATTATTATTACTCGCTAGTTGATTATGCCATTGATATGAGTAAATATGAGACCTAAATGTTATTGTGAATATGGTTAGTTCATAATCTTTGCTGAAAACCCGAATGCTGGCTATAGATATTTGCAACAACAAGATCAAACAAAGTTTGTAAAAGTTTTTCTTTGTCACTTTCAGTTTGTCAACTGAATTGCTTGAGGACAAGCAATGGGTTAATCTTGGGGGAGTTGATACGTCTCCATCGTATCTACTTTTCCAAATACTTTTGCCCTTGTTTTGGACTCTAACTTGCATGATTTGAATGGAACTAACCCGGACTGACGCTGTTTTCAGCAGAATTGCCATGGTGTTATTTTTGTGTAGAATAAAAAGTTCTCGGAATGACCTGAAACTTCACGGAGATAACTTTTGGAATTAATAAAAAATATTGGCCAATGAATCAAGTGAAGGGGGCCTACACCCTGGTCACAAGGGTGGGGGGCGCCCGCCCCCCTGGGGCGCGCCACCCGACCTTGTGGCCCCCCTGGACCTCCACCGACCTCAACTCCAACTCCATGTATTCTCTTTCAGGGAGAAAAAAATCAGAGAGAAGGATTCATCGCGTTTTACGATACGGAGCCACCGCCAAGCCCTGTTCTTCCTCGTGAGGGCAGATATGGAGTCCGTTCGGGGCTCCGGAGAGGGGAATCCGTCGCCATCATCATCATCAACCATCCTCCATCACCAATTTCATGATGATCACCGCCGTGTGTGAGTAATTCCATCGTAGGCTTGCTGGACCGTGATGGGTTGGATGAGATTTATCATGTAATCGAGTTAGTTTTGTTAGGGTTTGATCCCTAGTATCCACTATGTTCTAAGATTGATGTTGCTATGACTTTGCTATGCTTAATGCTTGTCACTAGGGCCCGAGTGCCATGATTTTAGATCTGAACCTATTATGTTTTCATGAATATATTTGTGTTCTTCATCCTATCTTGCAAGTCAATAGTCACCTACTACGTGTTATGATCCGGTAACCCCGGAGTGACAATAG
Organism: Triticum aestivum; assembly: GCF_018294505.1. Lineage (NCBI taxonomy): Eukaryota > Viridiplantae > Streptophyta > Magnoliopsida > Poales > Poaceae > Triticum > Triticum aestivum. The sequence continues at coordinate 323,100,154 of NC_057805.1, forward strand.
TTGGGACCACTCCCGGTGATGACCGTAGTTTGAGGAGTTCATGTATTCACTAAGTGCTAATGCTTTGTTCCGGTCCTCTATTAAAAGGAGGCCGTAATATCCCTTAGTTTCCATTAGGAACCCGCTGTCACGGGAGGGTAGGACAAAAGATGTCATGCAAGTTCTTTCCCATAAGCACGTATGACTATATACGGAATACATGCCTACATTATATTGATGAATTGGAGCTAGTATTGTGTCACCCTAGGTTATAACTGTTGCATGATGAATGCCATCCGACATAATTATCCATCACTGATTCGTTGCCTATGAACTTTTCACATATTGATCTTTGCTAAGTTACTTTCGCGCTGCCACTATTACAATTGCTACAAAACTGTTACCGTTACTTTTGTCGCCGTTGCTGTTACTTCCATACTACTTTGCTACTAAATACTTTGCTGTAGATATTAAGTCTTTCAGGTGTGGTTGAATTGACAACTCAGCTGCTAATACTTGATAATATTCTTTGGCTCCCCTTGTGTCGAATCAATAAATTTGGGTTGAATACTCTACCCTCGAAAACTGTTGTGATCCCCTATACTTGTGGGTTATCAGAAAGCAACTTGGGGAAGGCTAGAAATCAAGATTCTTGTGGTAGGATTGGAATATCTTGATCTCAACACATGAGTAGGTGGTTCTCTCTCAGAAAATGTATGGTGGAAGTGTGGGGACGTTCTGGTGGCTCTCTCACATATGGAGAAGCGGGTGGAGGGGTATATATAGCCTCCACAAAAATCCAACTGTTACACACATTTGACCCAACTCGGTCAGACTGAATAGAAGAACTCGGTGAGACCAATTTAGTTCAAAATGCGAACGTCAGGAATCTCAGTGGGACCGATTGGAACAACTCGGTGGGACCGATGTGCTAGGGCTTAGGGCAAACATCAACTCGGTGGCGCCGATTGCATCTACTCAGTGAGACCGAAGTGAAGCAATAAGGCAACAGAGCGAATGTCAAGCCAACTCGGTGAGATCGATTGCATAACTCAGTGAGACCGAAATAAAATGCAACAAGTCACAGAGCGTTGGCGAGGCCATCTCGGTGAGAGCGATATCCGCATGAGTGTGACCGAACTATTAGGGTTTCTGGTAGTGGCTATGTCATATGAACTCGGTGGCTCCAGGTAGAATGGATCGGTGGGGCCGAGTTGGTGTTTAGGGTTTTGACATATTTGGAATGAGAAAGTGGTTGAGGGATTTGGAGCAATATCACTAAGCATTTGAGCAAGCAAGCCATTAAGCAACACCTCATCCCCTTTTAATAGTATTGGCTTTCCTATGGACTCAATGTGATCTTGGATCACTAAAATAGAAATGAAGAGTCTTGAGCTTTTGCCAATATGTGTCCTTAGCATTTGGAGGGGTCCACATCTCTAGTCCATGCCATGCCATTCATTGAACTTTCTAAAATATTAAACTTGAATGGATATTAGTTCAATGAGCTATATGTTGTTATAAATTACCAAAACCACAAGGGGATTGGTTGCACTTTCAATCTCCCCCTTTTGGTAATTGATGACAACATATAGATCAAATCTTCGACAAATGATAATATGAATGAAATACATCATCGCTTCAAGAAGTATTTGATAAGCAAGAGCTCCCCCTAAATTTGTGCATTATTTAAAATTTGCGTTTGAATGCAAATGCACAATTGATTAGGATCGTGGGTCACTCTTCCATGTCACATACATCTAGGTGGAGCGCACAAAATGATAAGAATTAGATAACATGCACTCATCACCAAAAATACAAGTGATTCATCATACACAAACATTCATAGGTATAACCATGCAAGCACACATTAAGCGTAGTATGATCAAACACATGATCACATAAGTATCTCACGAGCATAACACACAATTAGCATAAGTAGCAACAACCAAACCAAAGTAGCAAGTAGCAAGGCAAATAAAACCAACAAAAGAAGGACTGTCTCTCTCTCTCTCTAGAAGCCCGTGGTCTATACATTTTCTCCCCCTTTGGCAACAAGTTACCAAAAAGTATTTGTGGCTCAGCCACTGTTCATCATTTTTTATACATGTTACACTAGATCATTGCACATCCTGGTACATGATAACCCACAAGTATAGGGGATCGCAACAGTTTTCGAGGGTAGAGTATTCAACCCAAATTTATTGATTCGACACAAGGGGAGCCAAAGAATATTCTCAAATATTAGCAGCTGAGTTTTCAATTCAACCACACCTGAAAGACTTAATATCTACAGCAAAGTATTTAGTAGCAAAGTAGTATGGAAGTAACGACAACTGCGACAAAAGTAACGGTAACAGTTTTGTAGCAATTGTAATAGTGGCAACGCGAAAGTAACTTAGCAAAGATCAATATGTGAAAAGCTCGTAGGCAACGAATCAGTGATGGATAATTATGTCGGATGGCATTCATCATGCAACGGTTATAACCTAGGGTGACACAATACTAGCTCCAATTCATCAATATAATGTAGGCATGTATTCTGTATATAGTCATACGTGCTTATGGGAAAGAACTTGCATGACATCTTTTGTCCTACCCTCCCGTGGCAGCGGGTTCCTAATGGAAACTAAGGGATATTACGGCCTCCTTTTAATAGAGGACCGGAACAAAGCATTAGCACGTAGTGAATACATGAACTCCTCAAACTACGGTAATCACCGGAAAGAATCCCAATTATTGTCACCTTGGGGTATGCGGATCATAACTCGTAATAGGTGTCTACAACTTGCAATATAGGATGAAGAACACAAATATATTCATGAAAACATAATAGGTTCAGATCTAAAATCATGGCACTTGGGCCCTAGTGACAAGCATTAAGCATAGCAAAGTCATAGCAACATCAATCTCAGAACATAGTGGATACTAGGGATCAAACCCTAACAAAACTAACTCGATTACATGATAAATCTCATCCAACCCATCACCATCCAGCAAGCCTACGATGGAATTACTCACACACAGCGGTGAGCATCATGAAATTGGTGATGGAGGAAGGTTGGTGATGATGATGGCGACGAATCCCCTCTCCGGAGCCCCGAACGGACTCCAAATCGGCCCTCCCGGTGAAGAACAGGAGGTGGCGGCGGCTCCGTATCGTAAACGTGATGAATCCTTCTCTCTGATTTTTTTCTCCCCGAATGTGAATATATAGAGTTAGAGTTAGGGTCGGAGGAGGTCCAGGGGGCCCACAAGCCACCAGGGCGCGCCCCCAGGCTTGTGGCCAATGGGTGGACCCCCTCTGGTTGATTCTTTCACCAGTATTTTTTTATATATTCAAAAAATATTCTCCGTAAATTTTCAGGTCACTCCGAGAACTTTTAATTCTGCACAAAAATAACACCAAGGCAATTCTGCTGAAAACAGCGTCAGTCCAGGTTAGTTCCATTCAAATCATGCAAACTAGAGTCCAAAACAAGGGCAAAAGTATTTGGAGAAGTAGATACGATGGAGACGTATCAACTCCCCCAAGCTTAACCCATTGCTTGTCCTCAAGCAATTCAGTTGACAAACTGAAAGTGACAAAGAAAAACTTTTACAAACTCTGTTTGATCTTGTTGTTGCAAATATCTATAGCCAGCATTCAGGTTTTCAGCAAAGATTATGAACTAACCATATTCACAATAACATTTAGGTCTCATATTTACTCATATCGATGGCATAATCAAGTAGCGAGCAATAATAATGAATCTCGGATGACAACACTTTAAAAAAATCATGATATGATATAACAAAATGGTATCTCGCTAGCCATTTATGAGACCGGAAAACATAAATGCAGAGCACCCTGAAGATCAAGGACTGACTAGACATTGTAATTCATGGTAAAAGAGATCCATTCACATTCATACTCAATATGAACAATGCATACAAATGACAGTGGTGCTCTCGAACTGGTGTTTTTTATAAGAGGATGATGACTCAGCAATAAAAGTAAATAGATAGGCCCTTCGTAGAGGGAAGCAGGGATTTGCAGAGGTGCCAGAACTCGAGCTTTAAAACAGAGATGAATATAATTTTGAGCGGTATGCTTTCATTGTCAACATAACAACCAAGAGATATCCTATCTTCCATGCTAGATACATCATAGGCGGTTCCCAAATAGAATGGTAAAGCTTTTACTCCCCCTCCACCAACAAGCACACTCCACGGCTGGTCCAAAACAACGGGTACCGTCCATACCAACAAGAGTCCTGGGGGAGTTTTCTTTGAAGTTATATTTTGATTTGATTTTGAGCATGGAACTGGGCATCCCGATTACCAACACTTTCTCCTAAATGCCAATTTAATCAAAACTCATCGTGAGAATAACCCACCTAGCTTGGAAGGTATGATAGCCCTCGGTCGCTACATGAGTGATTCGGGCATACAAAACAGATTATTATTTGTAGGTTTAGAGTTTGGCACATGCAAATTTACTTGAAACGGAACAACTTTGGGTTTATGGAAGTGGATGCATGAGCAATATTCCTACAAGTGAAGGCTAGCAAAAGATTGAGAAGCGACCAACTAGAGAGCGACAACGGTCATAAACATGCATTGAGATTAACCAACATAGAGTGCAAGCATGAGTAGAATATAAATCACCATGAACATAAATATTGTGGAGGCTATGTTGATTTTGTTTCAACTACATGCGTGAACATGTGCCAAGTCAAGCCACTAAATCATTCAAAGGAGGATACCATCCTATCATACTACATCACAACCATTTTGAAAGCATGTTGGCACTCAAGACCAACCATTATAAACTCCTAGCTAATTAAGCATGGCATGAGTAACTATAATCTCTAATTGTCATTGCAAACATGTTTCATTCATAACGAGCTGAATCAGGAACGATGAGCTAATCATATTTACAAAAAAATAGGTCGACTTCATACCAGCTTTTCTCCATCTCAATCATTTCATTATATATCGTCATTATTGCCTTTCACTTGCATGACCGAACGGTGTGAATAATAATAAGAGTGCATGCACAGTGGACTAAGCCGGAATCTGCAAACATTTATTCAAAGGAGAATACAAAGTAATATGGGCTCTCTGTTAGATCAACAATAATGCATATGAGAGACACTCAACATTTTCATCGTGGTCTTGTCCTGAAAAGAAAATAATTTCAAAGAAACACACTTAAATATTTTCTTGAAGTTTTTGTTTATCTGTAGAAAGTAAACAAGAACGAGAAAAACTATTTACACGGGAAAGCTCCCAACAAGCAAAAGAAGAATGAGAAATATTTTTGGTTTTTCTTTTAATACTACTACTAAATAAACTAGAAAACTAAAAATAAGCGAGAACTAATTTTTTGGATTTTCTCAAAGTTTTTCAAGCACACTAGAAGAAAGTAAGAAAAGAAAACTAGCATGGATAATACAATGAAAAAGTATGAACACCGACAACTAGAATGAGTGTGTGAACATGAACATAATGTCAGTGGGAAATACGTACTCCCCCAAGCTTAGGCTTTTGGCCTAAGTTGGTATAGGGCCATGGCTGGCCTGGATTTTATCCGAAATCGTAGTTGGGGTTGTACTGTGCTGCGGCAGCTACCGCTTGGCGAGCTGCCTCATGGTGATGAGCGGCCTCCTCTGCTCTCTCATACTCGTCCGCCTCTGCACTGGTTATGAAGTATCTTCGTTTCACCTGAAAGTTAAAGAAGGAAGGAGCGGGAAGCGTAATACGGAAGGCGCGCTCCTTGTCAAAGATTAGTCAGTACAGGAGGGACTGTTCCTTTCTCTCAAGAAACTGATAATGCACCATAGCATTACAATCAAGGAAAGCAGGTGGTAACTCAATGTCATCCTCCTTATGGGTACCCCTAGATTATTAGCTAAACGGGTGGCATAAATTCCACCAAAGAAATCTCCATCTTTAGCATTGAGATGTAACCTCCTTGCAATAATAGCCCCCAAGTTATATCGTTTATCACCCATACCGCACACTTGAGGACACTAAGATCTGAAGCGCAAAGGTGGCTATGATCATGTTTACCATTAATGCACCTACCTATAAAGAGAGAAAAATAATGTATGGAAGGAAAGTGAACGCTCCCTATGATAGCTTGTGCAATGTTTCCAGTTTCTCCCACAGTGATGCTAGCAAGGAAATCATTATATTCAGTTTTGCGAGGCTCACTACGAATGCCCCCATTGTGGAATCTTGCATGCATCACTAAAATCTTCTAGGTCCATGGTATATGATTTATCATAAAGACCAAATAAAACAGAATGAGTGTTGCGTTGGGATGTAAACTTAAATCTTCGCACAAATGAATCACTGAGGTGATAGTACTGTCGACACTTATCTGACACGAAGTCTTCAAGGACAGCAGTTTGCATGTATGCATCAAATTCCTCCTTGAAACCAGCATGAACCATGAATTAATCCAACGGCCATTCGCAAGGCCGAACTGTAGCTTCCCTTGGTGGTTCAAGATCCGGCTCACGTATCGCGAGCCTTGGGGCTTGCTTCCTCGAGGAACCACCTTGGTATATCTTCCTAATCATTTTTCTTTCCCTGAAAAATTTCTGAAATTTTTAGTGACTCAAAATAAAAGTGAACAAAACTCAACAAGATTGATAGCAACTACTCCTACAAGTGTCTAGAGGCTATATCATGCATCAAAACTACTTTGGACCATATAAATTTGACATGCAAGCTCAAGAACAAGGTCAGCACAGCAGCAAAAATTTGCAATATATAAAGCACTAGAACAAAAACTAATTGGACCATTGGAGGAGTCACATACTGAAGAGCAATCCCTCAAAACAGTTTTGCGAATGGGGCTTTGCACAAGGAGATCGAAAATGGCAGAAAGATGAGCAAGAACACGGGTTTGAGCAACAGGATGATTTTTTCTGGAGGAAGACGAAGTGGATGGGTGCTGGAATAAGTGAGGTGGACCCACATGGGACCCACAAGCCACCAGGGCGCGCCCAGGGGGTGGGCGCGCCCCCGGGGCTTGTGGCCCACTGGTGTTCTCAGTGCCAAAAATTCTCAAAAATTCTAATAAAAATCATACTAAATTTTCAGGGCATTTGGAGAACTTTTATTTTTGGACATTTTTTATTGCACGGATAATTCAGAAAACAGACGAATAATAGTATTTTTTCTTTATTTATTCTAAATAACAAAAAGTAAAAGGTGGGTACAGAAAGTTGTGTTTACTGAATTCATCCATCTCATGCTCATCAAAAGGAATCTATTAACAAGGTTGATCAAGTCGTATTAACAAACATCTTCCAAGTGACATGAAACCGGAGAATTTTCGTATAACACTAGGTTACCTCAACGGGGATATGCATGTCCCCAACAATGAGAATATCATATTTCTTTTTGACAGTAGGAAGATGGAATTCAAAACCTCCAATAGCAATAGTTGAAAATTTTCCAATAGAATTGATACTATGAAGTTGAGGTTGTTTCTTCGAAAAGTGTACCATATGCTCATTACCATTAACATGAAAAGTGGCATTCCTTTGTTGCAATCAATAACAACCCTTGCAGTATTCAAAAAGGGTTTACTAAGGATGATTGACATACTGTCGTCCTCGGGAATATCATAACAAAGTCTATTAAGATAGTAACGTTTGCAACCACAACAGGCACATCCTCACAGAAACCGATGGGTATAGCAGTTGATTTATCAGCCATTTGCAAAGAGATTTCAGTAGGTGTCAACTTATTCAAATCAAGTCCACGATATAAAGAGAAAGGCATAACACCAACACCGGCTCCCAAATCACATAAAGCAGTTCTAATGTAGTTTCTCTGAATGGAGCATGGTATAGTTGGTATTCCTAGATCTCCTAGTTTCTTAGGTATTCCACGCTTAAAAGTACAATTAGCAAGCATGGTGGAAATTTCAGCTTCCAGAATCTTTCTTTTATTTGTCACAATATCCTTCATATAGTTAGCATAAGGAGACATTTTCAGAATATCAGTCAAACGCACACGCAAAAGGACAGGTCTAAGCATTTCAACAAAGCACTCAAAATCCTCATGATCCTTTTTCTTGGATGGTTTAGGAGGAAAGGGCATGGGTTTCTGAACCCATGGTTCTCTTTCTTGACCATGCTTCCTAGCAACGAAGTCTCTCTTATCATAACGTTTTTTTCTTAGGTTGTGGGTTATCAAGATCAACAGCAGGTTCTATGTCCACATCAGTATCATTGCTAGGTTGAGCATCAACATGAACATCATCATTAACATTAAGACTAGGTTCATGTTCATCACCAGGTTGTGTCTCAGCATCAGAATTAGAAATATCATTTGGATTCTCAGGTGTGTCTATAGTAGGTTCACTAGAAACATGCAAAGTCCTACCATCATTCTTTTTTCCTTTTATTACTAGGACTAGGTGCATCAGTATTAATTCTCTCAGAATCTTGCTGAATTCTCTTAGGATGGCGCTCAGGATACAAAGGTTCCTGAGTCATTTTACCACCTCTAGTCATAACTCTAACAGCATGATCATTATTTTTATTATTCATCTCATTGAGCAAATCATTTGGTGCCTTAAGTACTTGTTCTACTTGAGTTTTTACCATAGAAGCATGTTTACTAATAAGCTTAAGATCATTAACAGTTCTACACATATAATCACCCAAGCGTTCAAGCATATAAGCATTACGTTTCAGTTGTCTATTGCCATAAGCATTGAAGTTTTCTTGTTTAACCATAAAGTTATCAAATTCATCCAAGCATTGACTAGCAGACTTATTATAAGGAATATCACCTTCATCAAATCTATAGAGATAATTGACCTCTACTACATGTGTCGGGGTATTAAGATCATGTATTTCTTCAATAGGTGGTAAATTCTTAACATCTTCAGCTTTAATACCTTTTCTTTCATTGATTTCTTTGCCTCTTGCATATCTTCAGGACTGAGAAATAGAATACCTCTTTTCTTCAGGGTTGGCTTAGGAGGTGGTTCGGAAGAGTCCAATCATTATCATTACTCAATATATTGGTCAATAGCAATTCAGCTTGCTCAATAGTTTGTTCCCTGAACACACAACCAGCACAACTATCTAGGTGGTCCCTAGAAGCATCGGTTAGTCCATTATAAAAGATATCAAGTATTTCATTTTTCTTGAGGGGATGATCCGGCAAAGCATTAAGTAATTGGAGAAGCCTCCCCCAAGCACAACAAGCACAAAGTTAAATATTTCCTGTAAAGCTGCTTGTTTCTTATGAGCATGGAAATATTTTTTAGAGAAGTAATATATCATACTACGCACACAACCAGGAGCAAGAGAATTAAACCATAGCTTAGTATCACCCTTTAATGAGAAAGGAAACAACTTAAGAATATAGTAATAGCGAATTTTTTCCTCATGAGCAAATAGGGTGGCTATATCATTCAATTTAGTAAGATGTGCCACAACAGATTCAGTTTCATAACCATGCAAAGGATCAGATTCAACCAAAGTAATTAACTCAGGATCAATAGAGAATTCATAATCCTTATTGGTAAAAAAGATAGGTGAAGTAGCAAACTTAGGGTCATTTTATATTCTAGCATTCAAAGATTTTTCTTGCAGCTTAGCTAACAGTTGAAGATCATCTCTATCATTGCAAGCAAAATAGTCTCTAGCGGTTTCTTCATCCATAATATAACCCTCAAGTACCTTAGGCAATGCATATCTAGGGGGAGAATCATAATCTTCAGTTTCAATAATTTCATCAGTTTCAGTAATTTCATTCTCTCTAACCCTAGCAAGTTCTTCATCAAGAAAATCACCTAGTGGCACAATACTATCAAGCAAAGTAGTAGTATCATCATAAGCATCGTGCATAGCAGAAGTGGCATCATCAGTTACTTGCGACATTGTCGGATTTCGGGTTCCGGCAAAACCCTTGAGGTTCGAACACTAGGGTGCGCACGAAGATTTCCCCCTACCTAATCACGCCCTCAGCCTCACCGCAATCTCAAAGCCTAGCTCGACGAACTCGCAACACAAGACACACGAGATTTATACTGGTTCGGGCCACCGTTGTGGTGTAATACCCTACTCCAGTGTGGTGTGGTGGATTGCCTCTTGGGCTGAGGATGAACAGTACAAGGGGAAGAACAGCCTCCTGAGGCGAGGTGTTCTTGTGCTTGGTGGGTGTGAGGATGATCTGAATCTCTCCCTCTACTGTGGTGGCTAGTCCTATTTATAGAGGCCCTGGTCCTCTCCCCAAATATTGAGTGGGAAGGGAGCCAACAACGGGCAAATTTGCAGAGGAACAGCTAGTACAAGCTATCCTGACTAAAGGTGGTCTAAGCCCGCCAAAGGCTCTGGTGGTGACGTCGTCTTGGGCTCCACGGTGACCTCCGTCCTGCCGTCGTGCTGGTCTTGGTCTTGTTGCACCGATATGGAAACCTTTGCCTGATGCCTTGGTACTCCTCGCCTGCGCTTGCCTCCTTAGCACCAAAGAGGAAACGAGGACACTGTGCATGCTGGGGCCCGCCTGGCCTTGGTCGTCATGGCTTACGTCATTGGAACCTCGCGAGGTTCGCCTTGCCTTGATCTCTCCGCCCCTCGCGAGCTAGCCTGGTGAGGCCGCTCCCGAGGAGCTCTTGTGTCGTCCGCCTCGCGAGGCTTGGCCCCTCGCGAGGGTCTTGAGTGTTTGTTGGTGAAGACGGGCCGTACTGGGCCGCGAGTGGACCCACGCCATGGGCCGCAGGCAGGCAAGTCTGGGGACCCCCGTTCCAAGAACACCGACAGTAGCCCCCGGGCCCAAGGCACGCTCGGACTTGGCTTCGAGGCGAAGCCAAAGGGCAAGTGCGGAGCGCCGCGTGCCCCAACAGCCTGCGGCCTTGGTCGACGCGTGGCGACTGATTGGACGTGGGCATCTCCGCTTCCCCACGCTGCCTCGGCAACTGCCCGACTTGACGAGTCCCTGCCGCATGCTGAGGAATATCATCATTACCTCTGATCGTGGGGATCGCCAGTTGGCCTTCTCCTGTTATAAATGAGGAGGGAGGCAGAGCCCCCGTCGCCCATCTCTTCCCATTTCGCTCGCTTCTCCTCCCTTGCTCCATTGCCAGCAGCGACTCCCATGGCGCATGCGAAGAGGTTTTCGGCCGCGGAGAAGGGGAAGGCTCGCCAGGAGGGGCCCGGCTCTCCGCCGCCCAAGCATGGACGCGGTCGTCCTTGCCAACACTCCGCAACCCCCTCCGCGGCTCCTCGCGGCCGCGGCAGTGCCCCTTCTCGTGATGGGAGCCGCCCATGTCATGGCAGCCCCGTCGATGAAGGGAGGCGTGCCATGGTCGCGCGGCCTCCCCGGCCGTGCTTCCACTCAGCGGAGGTGCTGCCGGAGTTCGTGGTGTGGTCGGAGAACCCTGCCGACAACTGGCTTCAGCTCCCGCGCTTCTTCGCCGATGAGCTGCCGGCCGCAGGTCCAGGCGGGCTCTGGTTGCAGGCGGACGGCTGCTGTAGGAAAGCTTCCTAGGTTGCGGTTGAGACCTCCGTCGCGGGCAACGCTGCCCTGGCCCGCGGTTGGCAGACGTTTGCCCGTGCGCGCAGGTTGGGCAGGCGGTGCACCCTCCACTTCAAGTACGACGGCAACGCGACCCTCTACATGAGGGTGTTCGGAGAAGATGGCCGCTGCATTGGGTGCTGCCCTGAGGACAACGACGGCGACGAGGTGCTCGGTCTTGGCAACGGTCGTGATGAGGACGAAGGCAGGCCCGCTCACGGCGCCGACCGCGGCTCGTCAAGCTACGACGGCTCTTCCTCCGGCGACAGCTCTACCAGCGGCGGTTATGACCAGCCCCACGCTGCCGCGCCCGCTTCGAGGGCGGCAGCGGGTCGTCTCGTCGTCGCGCTCCGGTGAAGCGTGAGGAAGGGTCCGACTGAGCTCGGGAGAGCGCCATGAGTCCGTCCTCGCGAGCTGCTGCAGGGGCACGCGCGGCCTTTGTTTTGTTCTTCGTTTCGTTCCTGCATTGAGAGAGACAAGTATGGGGCCCCGTGGGGGCGTGCAAAAAATTATGATTTCCAAGTTGTTATGCTGTGTTTATCGTTTCTGTGCCGTGTCGCAATGTCGATGTTTTATATTGGCACATAGGAATAACTTAGCTTGACGCACTTGAAGTAGTTTCCGCCTCACGAGGCGCGCGTTTCTCGGTACCTGGCGAGGAGGAACTGCAAAAACTTGTTAGGAGACCCGAGCCCTGGTCGTAGGCGCCTCTGGCCACGACCCAGCGCCTCGTATCGCGGTACCCGAGGGGCACGGATTGGGAGAGGCGTGCCAGCTTGTGGCTCGAACGAGGGTGTCTTGCGAAAAACAGACAAGACGCTCACGAGGGCATGAAGGCACCTGTCAAGCCCCCTCGCGAGGGGCGCGAGAGAGGGTGCAGGTCAAACAAAGAACCGAAGGCAGAAACAGAGGCAGAAGTCGACGAAACAAGATCAGCAAGCAACACCAGAAAGCAAACTTCGATTAAAGAGGGGCAAGCCAACTACGAAAAGCAAATGAAAATTCGCATCCGGCACCTACTCTAGTCTTCTTGTCTTCTCACCAGCGCGGAGCTAAGTGCTGCCACTAGGACGTGGGAGGGAGCCCCAGAGGCCCGAGGGCGGCACTCCTAAGACTCCGGGGCGTGTACAGCCCCACTCATTATTACATGAGAGTGTCACGAGCGGAGACCTTCACAGGCACGGGGCCTTCTTCATAGGCGCTGGGCCTTTCTTCATGGGTAGAACTTCCGGAGGTGCTGGATGTTCCAGGCGTTCTGGATGGGTACCCCGTCCTGCGTCTCCAGGCGCGCGGCGCCAGGGCTGGAGACGTGGGCGACCCTAAACGGGCCCTCCCACATGGGTGAGAGCTTATATAGCCCTTCCCTGGAGAGCACCCGCCTTAGGATGAGGTCACCCACCTCGAGCGTCCTGGAGCGGACGCTGCGACAGTGGTACCGTCGCAGCGCCTGCTGATATCTTGCCGCCCGTAGCATGGCTTCACGGCGGCGTTCCTCCCCAGCACGAGGTCCATCCCCCGCATGGCGTCCTGCTGCGCCTCATCAAATGCCAGGACCCGCGCGGAGCGATGCTTGACCTCGTGAGGGAGAACCGCCTCTGCTCTGTAGACGAGGAAGAATGGGGTCTCGCCCGTCGGTTTGGTGGCAGTGGTGCGGATGGACCACAACACGGACTGGAGCTCGTCATGCCAGCCCCTGCCGCAAGCCTCGAGCTTCTTCTTGAAGGTCCTGGTCTTGAGGCCTCTCAGGACCTCTGCGTTGGCGCGTTCGGCCTGGCCATTGCTCCGTGGGTGCGTCACCGAAGCGTAGCAGATCTGCGTTCCAAGGTTAGCACAATACGTCTTGAAGAGATTGCTAGTGAACTGCGAGCCGTTGTCGGTGATGATGTAGTTGGGAACCCCAAATCGGCTTACGAGACCCTTGATGAACTTGACCGCGGAGCCGGCCGGGATGGTGCGGACGGCTTCTACCTCCGCCCACTTGGTGAACTTGTCGATGGCGACGTAGAGGTAGCGGTAGCCCCCAGGTGCTCGAGGGAACGGGCCCAAGATATCCAGCCCCCAGACCGCGAATGGCCACGAGAGTGGGATGGTCTGGAGGCCCTAAGCCGGCTGATGGATCTGCTTGGCGTGGAACTGGCAGGCCTCGCAGGACCTCACCAGCTCAGTCGCGTCGTTGAGTGCCGTAGGACAGTAGAATCCGCTGCGAAACACCTTGCCGACGAGGGTCCGTGACGACGAGTGGTGCCTGCAGTCCCCGCCGTGTATGTCGGCCAGTAGCTCTTTCCCCTGCTCCCTGGAGATGCAACGCAGGGAAACGTCATTTGGTCGTTTCCTGTATAACTCACCGTCCTGGACGCGGTATGCCGTGGCCTGACGGGCCACACGCTCCGCGTCCTCCTCCTTCTCCCGCAGCGTCCCTTGCATCAGGTATTCCTTGAATTCCCTGGTCCAGCACCCCTCCTGAGGCTCGAGCGCCAAGAGTAAACGTGCTCCCGAGGTCGGGCCACAGGTCGGGGCTCCCGAGGCAGGTGGTTGAGGGAGCTCCTCCCGAGGCAGCGCTGTTCTTGAGAGTGGCGGTGTGGCCGATGGCTTGAAGAGCCGCTCCTCAAAGACGCCAGGCTCTTGGGGTAGCCTCTTGGATGCTCTCCTGGCGATGTCGTCGGCTTCCTTGTTGGTGTCGCGAGGCACATGCTGCAATTCCAGGCCCAAGAACTGCTTCTCCATCTTGCGCACCTCCGCGAGGTACGCCTCCATGTGCTCGTCCTTCGGCTCGTACCCTTTGTTGGAGAAGTTGACGAGGAGCTGCGAGTCGCCCTTGATGGTGAGGCTCTTCACCCCCAGGGCTGCTGCAGCCTTGAGGCCAACTATGAGGCCTTCATACTCTGCTATGTTGTTGGAGACCTTCTCGCCCTGCTGGAAGCAGAGCTGCACGTCGTAGTAAAGCTTGTCTTGAGTGGGTGAGATGAGCACTGCTCCAGCCCCCGCACCCTGGTGCGCAAAGGCGCCATCAAAATACATAACCCAGCCGTCTGGCGTTTCACTCCCCGGCGAGAGGGACCGATCTTCGCCTTCTTCAAGCCCCGGGGCGTCCGCCCATTCTGCCACAAAATCAGCGAGCACGGCTCCCTTCATGACCCTGGTTGTGCTGAACTCCAACTGAAATACCTGCAGCTCGATGTTCCACTCAGCAACTCTCCCTGCGGAGTTGGGGCTCCTGAGCACCCTCTCCAACGGGTAGGCCGAGACGACCATGATGGGATGATCATGAAAGTAGTGCCGGAGCTTGCGTGAGGCCACCAAGAGCGCGAGCAGGAGCTTCTGAGGCATGGGGTACCGCGCCCTCACGTCCCGCAACATCGTGCTGATAAAATACACGGGGTACTCGACGAGGGCGGGTGCATTGACGAGGCCCGCGGCTTCCGGAGGTTGGGGCGTCTCCTGAGACGACGAAGCCCCCAAAGCTTGGTCGCTCACTGGGGCTTCCACAGGCCCAAGTGCACCGTCTTGTTCAACCTGGTCCCCTGCTGGCGTTTCCGCAGCCCTTGCAGAGCCCTCTGGGTCTTGCGCCGCCCCGGTTGAGGGAGTAGCTTGGCGCGACGTATCCCTGACCCGGCGCTCCTCCCGGACCGCCACCAGAGCTGCGCTGGCGGAGTAAGGGGTGGCGGCAAGGTACAACACCAGGGGCTTGAGAGGTCGGGGCGCCACCATCACCGGAGGGCTGGTCAGGTATCTCTTGAGGTCTTGAAACGCCTGGTCGGCCTCTGGAGTCCACTCGAATGGGCCCTTTTTCTTCATCAACTTGAAGAACGGCAGGGCGCGCTCTCTCAGCTTGGAGATGAAACGCCCCAATGCGGTCATGCGACCGGCGAGCTTCTGCATCTCCTTGAGGATTTGTGGTTGACTCATGTCTTCGATTGCCTTGACCTTCTCCGGGTTCGCCTCGATCCCTCTGTGGGACACGAGGAAACCCAACAGCTTGCCGGAAGGGACGCCAAACACGCATTTCTCCAGGTTAAGCCGCAAGTCTACCTGGCGCAGGCTTTCAAAGGTCTCCTCCAGGTCTTGAATCAAAGTTCTCGCCTCCCGAGACTTCACCACAATGTCGTCGACGTAGGCTTCAGCATTCCTCCCGAGCTGCCGACCCAGGGCGATGTGCATCAGCCGTTGAAAGGTCGCGCCCGCGTTGCGCAGCCCGAACGGCATGCAAGTGTAGCAGTATACCCCGCACGGGGTCAGGAAGGCCGTCTTCTCGATGTCTTCTACCGCCATCTTGATCTGGTGGTAGCCTGAGAACGCATCTAGGAAGCACAGCAGGGCACACTCGGCGGTGGAGTCGATGATCTGGTCGATGCGTGGAAGTGGGAACGGATCTTGGGGGCAGGCCTTGTTGAGGTTGGTGAAGTCGACACACATGTGCTCCTTTCTGCCTTTCTTGGGCACAACGACAGGGTTTGCCAACCATTCAGGGTACCGGACCTCGCGAATGACGCCTGCTGCCTCCAGCTTGCGGGTTTCTTGGACGATGAAGGACTGCTTCTCCGTGGACTGCCGCCGCGCCCTCTGCTTCACAGGGCGTACATTGGGGCACACCTTCAAGTGATGCTCAATCACTCCTCTTGGGACCCCTAGCAGCTGATCGGGTTCCCAGGCGAACACTTCCTTGTTTGCATGGAAGAACTTCACCAGTGCCTCCTCTCGGTTGGGGTCGAGGTTGGCGCCTATGGTGAAGGTGGCCCCTGATGACCCGTCTTCCTCGACCAGCACCTGCTTGGTTTCTGCCCGGTCTTGGGTGAACAACTGCTTTTTCTTGGCTGGCGTGGCCGCCTTAGCTCCAGAGGTGCCCGCGTCGGCCGGTTGCGCTGCCGCAGCGGT
Source organism: Triticum aestivum (assembly GCF_018294505.1). Lineage (NCBI taxonomy): Eukaryota > Viridiplantae > Streptophyta > Magnoliopsida > Poales > Poaceae > Triticum > Triticum aestivum. Next base: position 323,116,543 of record NC_057805.1, read on the forward strand.
CTTGAGGGCGAGCTTAAGTGCCCCCAGAGCCTCCTTGGTATCTCTCACTATAGTGAGGATGTCCTTGCTCCCAGGCATCTTCATGAGCTTGTAGGCCGAATGGGTCACCGCCATGAACTGAGCTAGAGCTGGGTACCCAAGGATAGCGTTGTACGGGAGGCCGATGTGGGCGATGTCGAAGTCGATTAGCTCAGTGCGGTAGTTGTCGCGGGTGCCAAAGGTCACGGGAAGGCCGATCTGCCCCAAGGGGCTGGAGGAGCCGCCTCCGACGCCAGAGAAGGGCTTGCTGGGGTGGAGCTGCTCGAGTGGTACATGAAGGAGGCTGAAGGCCTCCACCGAAAACACGTTGAGGCCGGCGCCGCCGTCGATGAGGGTCTTGGTGACGGCCACGTGGCAGATGGTGGGCGTGCAAAGCATGGGGAGCACACCCGAGCCAACGACGGTGACGGGGTGATCTTCCGAATCGAAGGTCAGGTCGGCCTTGGGCGCTACCCAACCCGGGGGAGCCCCCTGCCGTGCGGGAGCGGCGCTGATCTGGCGAAAGAACGGCTTGACGTGACGGTCCAAGGGTGGCGCTTACGAGTCGCCGAGGAGGGTCGCGACCGCGTGGAGCGCCGGTGCTGCGAAGCACACGGCGAAGAGGCCGCGCAGCTCCTCCCAAGACGCCACTGTGGATCCGGGGAGGTTGAGCAGCCAGGTGTGCGGCACGCTAGTGAGGGCCATGGGAAGCCAGTTGGCCTTGACCTTGTCGTCGCCCCCGGCCTTAAGGACGGCCCCCTCGTACGCCAGCAAGAAGGCCACCGGGTCCGCCGTGCCAGCGTAGCGTGGTGGCATCTCCGGCTTGAACTTGGGCGGCCACTGCACCTGTCGCAAGGCGGGGGCCAAGGCTCGGAGTCCCCTGGCCCCACCACTGGCATCAGTCGTCAGAGCGGGAAGCGCGGCGCCTGCCATGGGGGTGAAGCGCGGTGGCGGCGAAGCGCAGATCGACGGAAGGAAAGCTCCGGCGCACCCCTACCTGGCACGCCAAATGTCGGATTTCGGGTTCCGGCAAAACCCTTGAGGTTCGAACACTGGGTTGCACACGAAGATTTCCCCTACCTAATCACGCCCTCAGCCTCACCGCGATCTCAAAGCCTAGCTCGATGATCTCGCAGCACAAGAGACAGGAAATTTATACTGGTTCGGGCCACCGTTGTGGTGTAATACTCTACTCCAGTGTGGTGTGGTGGATTGCCTCTTGGGCTGAGGATGAATAGTACAAGGGGAAGAATAGCCTCCTGAGGCAAGGCGTTCTTGTGCTTGGTGGGTGTGAGGATGATCTAAATCTCTCCCTCTACTGTGGTGGCTAGTCCTATTTATAGAGGCCTTGGTCCTCTCCCCAAATATTGAGCAGGAAGGGAGCCAACAACGGCCAAATTCGAAGGGGAACAGCTAGTACAAGCTATCCTGACTAAAGGTGGTCTTTGCCTGCCAAAGGCTCTGGTGGTGATGTTGTCTTGGGCTCCACGGTGACCTCCGTCATGCCGTCCTGCTGGCCTTGGTCTTGTTGCACCGATATGGAAACCTTTGCCTGATGCCTCGGTACTCCTCGCCTGCGCTTGCCTCCTTAGCACCAAAGAGGAAACGAGGACACTGTGCGTGCTGGTGCCCGCCTGGCCTTGGTCGTCATGGCTTACGTCATTGGAACCTCGCGAGGTTTGCCTTGCCTTGACCTCTCCGCCCCTCGCGAGCTAGCCTGGTGAGGCGAGGAGGTCTTGTGTCGTCCGCCTCGTGAGGCATGGCCCCTCGCGAGGGTCTTGAGTGTTTGTTGGTGAAGACGGGCCGTACTGGGCCACGAGTGGAGCCACGCCGTGGGCCGCAGGCTGGCAAGTCTTGGGACCCCCGTTCCCAGAACGCCGACAGACATATCAGAATTACTAGTAGGTGGTGGTGTCGCAAGCTTACTCAAAATAGAAGGTGAATCAAGTGCAGAGCTAGATGGCAGTTCCTTACCTCCCCTCATAGTAGAGGGATAGATCTTGGTTTTGGTATCTTTCAAATTCCTCATAGTGATCAACAAATATAAATCCCAAGTGTCTTAGAGAATAGAGCTATGCTCCCTGGCAACGGCACTAGAAAAAGGTCTTGATAACCCACAAGTATAAGGGATCGCAACAGTTTTTGAGGGTAGAGTATTCAACCCAAATTTATTGATTCGACACACGGGGAGCCAATGAATATTCTCAAGTATTAGCAGCTGAGTTGTCAATTCAACTGCACCTGAAAGACATAATATCTGCAGCAAGGTATTTAGTAGCAAAGTAGTATGGAAGTAACGGTAACGGTGGCAAAAGTAACGGTAAAACTTTTGTAGAATTTGTAGCAGTGGCAACGCGAAAGTAACTTAGCAAAGATCAATATGTGAAAAGCTCGTAGGCAATGGATTAGTGATGGATAATTATGTCAGATGGCATCCATCATGCAACAGTTATAACCTAGGGTGACACAGTACTAGCTCCAATTTATCAATATAATGTAGGCATGTATTCCGTATATAGTCGTACTGAAGGAAATATGCCCTAGAGGCAATAATAAAGTTGTTATTTATATTTCCTTATATCATGATAAATGTTTATTATTCAAGCTAGAATTGTATTAACCGGAAACTTGATACATGTGTGAATACATAGACAAAACATTGTGTCCCTAGTATTCCTCTACTAGACTAGCTCGTTAATCAAAGATGGTTAAGTTTCCTAACCATAGACATGTGTTGTCATTTGATGAACGGGATCACATATTAGGAGAATGATTTGATGGACAAGACCCATCCTTTAGCTTAGCATAATGATCGTTAAGCTTTATTGCTATTGCTTTATTCATGCTTATACATATTCCTTTAACTATGAGATTATGCAACTCCCGAATACCGGAGGAATACCTTGTGTGCTATCAAACGTCACAACATAACTGGGTGATCATAAAGATGCTCTACAAGTATCTCCGAAGGTGTTTGTTGGGTTAGCATAGATCGAGATTAGGATTTGTCACTCCGAGTATCAAAGAGGTATCTCTGTGAAGGAAATATGCCCTAGAGGCAATAATAAAGTTATTATTTATTTCCTTATATCATGATAAACGTTTATTATTCATGCTAGAATTGTATTAACCGGAAACATAATACTTGTGTGAATACATAGACAAACAAAGTGTCACTAGTATGCCTCTACTTGATTAGCTCGTTGATCAAAGATGGTTATGTTTCCTAGCCATAGACATGAGTTGTCATTTGATTAACGGGATCACATCATTAGGATAATGATGTGATTGACTTGACCCATTCCGTTAGCTTAGCACTTGCTCGTTTAGTATGTTGCTATTGCTTTCTTCATGACTTATACATGTTCCTATGACTATGAGATTATGCAACTCCCGTTTACCGGAGGAACACTTTGTGTGCTACCAAACGTCACAACATAACTGGTTGATTATAAAGGTGCTCTACAGGTGTCTCCGAAGGTACTTGTTGGGTTGGCGTATTTCGAGATTAGGATTTGTCACTCTGATTGTCGGAGAAGTATCTCTGGGCCCACTCAGTAATGCACATCACTTAAGCCTTGCAAGCATCGCAACTAATGAGTTAGTTGCGGGATGATGTATTACGGAACGAGTAAAGAGACTTGCCGGTAACGAGATTGAACTAGGTATTGAGATACCGACGATCGAATCTCGGGCAAGTAACATACCGATGACAAAGGGAACAACGTATGTTGTTATGCGGTTTGACCGATAAAGATCTTCATAGAATATGTGGGAGCCAATATGAGCATCCAGGTTCCGCTATTGGTTATTGACCGGAGACGTGTCTCGGTCATGTCTACATAGTTCTCGAACCCGTAGTGTCCGCACGCTTAAAGTTCGATGACGGTTATATTACGAGTTTATGAGTTTTGATGTACCGAAGGTTGTTCAGAGTCCCGGATGTGATCACAGACATGACGAGGAGTCTCGAAATGGTCGAGAGATAAAGATCGATATATTGGACGACTATATTTGGATACCGGAATGGTTTCGGGTGAGATCGGGATAATACCGGAGCTCCGGGAGGTTATCGGAACCCCCCGGGAGGTATACGGGCCTTAATGGGCTTTAGTGGAAAGGAGGGGAAAGGAGCAAGGGAGGGGGCGCCCCCCCCCAAGCCCAATCCGAATTGGGAGGGGGGCCGGCCCCCTTTCCTTCCTCCCTCCTTCCTCTTCCTTCCCTCTCCCTCTCCAAATAGCAAAAGGATGAGTCCTACTCCCGCCTCCTCCCCTTGGCCGGCCCTCTCCTCCCCCCTTTATATACGGAGGAGAGGGGCACCCCATCGACACAACAATTGATCTCTTGATCTCTTAGCCGTGTGCAGTGCCCCCCTCCACCATATTCCACCTCGATAATATCGTAGCGGTGCTTAGGCGAAGCCCTGCGTCGGTAGCATCATCATCACCATCACCACGCCGTCGTGCTGACGGAAATCTCCCTCAAAGCTCGGCTGGATCAGAGTTCGAGGGACGTCATCGAGCTGAACGTGTGCTGAACTCGGAGGTGCCGTACGTTCGGTACTCGGATCGGTCGGATCATGAAGACGTACGACTACATCAACCGCGTTGTGCTAACGCTTCCGCTTTCGGTCTACGAGGGTACGTGGACACACTCTCCCCTCTCGTTGCTATGCATCACCATGATCCTGTGTGTGCGTAGGAAATTTTTTGAAATTACTATGTCCCCAACAGTGGCATCCAAGCCAGGTTTTATGCGTAGATGTTATATGCACGAGTAGAACACAAGTGAGTTGTGGGCGATACAAGTCATATTGCGTACCAGCATGTGATACTTTGGTTCGACGGTATTGTTGGATGAAGCGGCCTGGAGTGACATTACGCGTACGCTTACGCGAGACTGGTTCTACCAATGTGCTTTGCACACAGGTGGCTGGCGGGTGTCAGTTTCTCCAACTTTAGTTGAACCGAGTGTGGCTACGCCCGGTCCTTGAGAAGGTTAAAACAGCACTAACTTGACGAACTATCATTGTGGTTTTGATGCGTAGGTAAGAATGGTTCTTGCTCAGCCTGTAGCAGCCACATAAAACTTGCAACAACAAAGTAGAGGACGTCTAACTTGTTTTTGCAGGGCATGTTGTGATGTGATATGGTCAATACATGATGCTATATTTTATTGTATGAGATGATCATGTTTTGTAACCGAGTTATCGGCAACTGGCAGGAGCCATATGGTTGTCGCTTTACTGTATGCAATGCAATCGCCCTGTAATGCTTTACTTTATCACTAAGCGGTAGCGATAGTCATAGAAGCATAAGTTGGCGAGACGACAACGATGCTACGATGGAGATCAAGGTGTCGTGCCGGTGACGATGGTGATCATGACGGTGCTTCGCAGATGGAGATCACAAGCACAAGATGATGATGGCCATATCATAGCAGTTATATTGATTGCAAGTGATGTTTATCTTTTATGCATCTTATCTTGCTTTGATTGACGGTAGCATTATAAGACGATCTCTCACTAAATTTCAAGGTATAAGTGTTCTCCCTGAGTATGCACCGTTGCGAAAGTTCTTCGTGCTGAGACACCACGTGATGATCGGGTGTGATAGGCTCTACGTTCAAATACAACGGGTGCAAAACAGTTGCACACGCGGAATACTCAGGTTAAACTTGACGAGCCTAGCATATGCAGATATGGCCTCGGAACACTGAGACAGAAAGGTCGAGCGTGAATCATATTGTAGATATGATCAACTTAATGATGTTCACCATTGAAACTACTCCATCTCACATGATGATCGGACATGGTTTAGTTGATTTGGATCACGTGATCACTTAGATGATTAGAGAGATGTCTATCTAAGTGGGAGTTCTTAAGTAATATGATTAATTGAACTTAAATTTATCATGAACTTAGTCCTCGTAGTATTAGCATATCTATGTTGTAGATCAATAGCTCGCGTTTAGCTCCCCTGTTTTATTTTGATATGTTCCTAGAGAAAACTAAGTTGAAAGATGTTAGTAGCAATGATGCGGACTTGGTCCGTGATCTGAGGATTAACCTCATTGCTGCACAGAAGTATTATGTCCGTGATGCACCGCCAGGTGACAGAACTATTACAGGAGCATATGCAGACATTTTGAACATTTTGACAAAAGCTCGGCATGATAACTTCTTGATAGTTTAGTGCACCATGCTTTACGGTTTAAAACCGGGACTTCAAAAATGTTTTGAACGCCACGGAGCATATAAGATGTTCCAAGAGTTGAAATTGGTATTTCATACTCATGCCCGTGTCGAGAGGTATGAGACCTCTGACATTAATTTGCCTACAAGATGGAGGAGAATAGCTCAACCAGTAAGCATGTGCTCAGATTGTCTGAGTACTACAATCACTTGAATCAAGTGGGAGTTAATCTTCCAGATAAGATAGTGATTGATAGAGTTCTCTAGTCACCATCACCAAGTTACTAGAACTTCGTGATGAACTATAATATGCAAGGGATAACGGAAACGACTCCCAAGCTCTTCGTGATGCTGAAATCGACGAAGGTAGAAATCAAGAAAAGCATCAAGTGTTGATGGTTGACAAGACCACTCGTTTCAAGAAAAGGGCAAAGAGAAGAAGGGGAACTTCAAGAAGAACGGCAAGCTAATTGCTGCTCAAGTGAAGAAGCCCAAGTCTGGACCTAAGCCTGAGACTAAGTGCTTCTACTGCAAAGGGACTGGTCACTGGAAGCGGAACTACCCCAAGTATTTGGCGGATAAGAAGGATGGCAAAGGAAACAAAGGTATATTTGATATACAGGTTATTGATGTGTACTTTACTAGTGTTTATAGCAACCCCTCAGTATTTGATACAAGTTCAGTTGCTAAGAGTAGTAACTCGAAACGGGAATTGCAAAATAAACAGAGACTAGTTATGGGCGAAGTGACGATGTGTGTTGGAAGTGGTTCCAAGATTGATATGATCATCATCGCACACTCCCTATACTTTCGGGATTAGTGTTGAACCTAAATAACTGTTATTTGGTGTTTGTGTTGAGCATGAATATGATTTGATCATGTTTATTGCAATACAGTTATTCATTTAAGTTAGAGAATAATTGTTGTTCTGTTTACATGAATAAAACCTTCTATGGTCATACACCCAATGAAAATGGTTTGTTGGATCTCGATCGTAGTGATACACAAATTCATAATATTGAAGCCAAAAGATGCAAAGTTAATAATGATAGTGCAACTTATTTGTGGCACTGGCGTTTAGGTCATATTGGTTTAAAGCGCATGAAGAAACTCCATGCTGATGGGATTTTGGAATCACTTGATTATGAATCACTTGATGCTTGTGAACCATGCCTTATGGGCAAGATGACTAAGACTCCGTTCTCCGGAACAATGGAGCGAGCAACTGACTTATTGGAAATAATACATACTGATGTATGCGATCTGATGAGTGTTGAGGCTCGCGGCGGTTATCGTTATTTTCTGACCTTCACAGATGATTTGAGCAAGATATGGGTATATCTACTTGATGAAACATAAGTCTGAAACATTTGAAAAGTTCAAAGAATTTCAGAGTGAAGTGGAAAATCATCGTGACAAGAAAATAAAGTTTCTACGATCTGATCACGAAGACAAATATTTGAGTTACGAGTTTAGTCTTCAATTAAAACAATGTGGAATAGTTTCACAAATTCGTGCCACCTGGAACACCACAACATAATGGTGTGTCCGAACGTCATAACCGTACTTTATTGGATATAGTACAATCTATGATGTTTCTTACCGATTTACCACTATAGTTTTGGGGTTATGCATTAGAGACAGCTGCATTCACGTTAAAAAGGGCACCATCTAAATCCGTTGAGACGACACCGTATGAACTGTGCTTTGGCAAGAAACCAAAGTTGTCGTTTCTTAATGTTTGGGGTCTTGATGCTTCTAAGAAAAAGTTTCATCCTGATAAGCTCAAACCCAAATCGGAGAAATGTGTCTTCATAGGATACCCAAAGGAGATAGTTGGGTACACCTTCTATCACAGATCTGAAGGCAAGATATTCGTTGCCAAGAATTGATCCTTTCTAGAGAAGGAGTTTCTCTCAAAAGAAGTGAGTGGGAGGAAAGTAGAACTTGATGAGGTAACTATACCTATTCCACTATTGGAAAGTAGTTCATCACAGAAACCGGTTCCTGTGACACCTACACCAATTAGTGAGGAAGCTAAGGATGATGATCATGAAGCTTCAGATCAAGTTACTACCAAACCTCGTAGGTCAACCAGACTGAGATCCGCACCAGAGTGGTACGGTAATCCTGTTCTGGAGGTCATGTTACTAGACCATGATGAACCTACGAACTATGAAGAAGCAATGGTGAGCCCAGATTCCGCAAAATGGCTTGAGGCCATGAAATCTGAGATGGGATCCATGTATGAGAACAAAGTGTGAACTTTGGTTGAATTGCCCGATGATTGGCAAGCAACTGAGAATAAATGGATCTTCAAGAAGAAGACAGACGCTGACGGTAATGTTACTGTCTATAAAGCTCGACTTGTTGCGAAAGGTTTTCGACAAGTTCAAGGGATTGACTACGATGAGACCTTCTCACCCGTAGCGATGCTTAAGTCCGTCCGAATCATGTTAGCAATTGCCGCATTTTATGAGTATGAAATTTGGCAAATGGATGTAAAGACTGCATTCCTGAATGGATTTCTGGAATAAGAGTTGTATATGATGCAACCTGAAGGTTTTATTGATCCAAAGGGAGCTAACAAAGTGTGCAAGCTCAAGCGATTCATTTATGGACTTGTGCAATCCTGTCGGAGTTGGAATAAACGCTTTGATAGTGTGATCAAAGCATATGGTTTTATACAGACTTTTGGAGAAGCATGTATTTATAAGAAAGTGAGTGGGAGCACTACAACATTTCTGATAAATATATGTGAATGACATATTGTTGATCGGAAATAATGTAGAATTTTCTGGAAAGCATAAAGGAGTATTTGAAAGTAGTTTTTCAAAGAAAGACTTCGGTGAAGCTGCTTACATATTGAACATCAAGATCTATAGAGATAGATCAAGACGCTTGATAAGTTTTTTCAATGAGTACATACCTTGACAAGATTTTGAAGTGGTTCAAAATGCAACAGTCAAAGAAAGAGTTCTTGCCTGTGTTACAAGGTGTGAAATTGAGTAAGACTCAAAGCCCGACCACGGCAGAAGATAGAAAGAGAATGAAAGTCATTCCCTATGCCTCAGCCAGGTTCTATAAAGTATGCCTTGCTGTGTACGAGATCTATTGTATACCCTACACTAAGTTTGGCAAGGGAGTACAATAGTGATCTAGGAGTAGATCGATGAACAACGGTCAAAATTATCCTTAGTGGAATAAGGATATGTTTCTCGATTATGGAGGTGACAAAAGGTTCGTCGTAAACGGTTACGTCGATGCAAGCTTTGACACCGATCTGGATGACTCTAAGTCTCGATCTAGATACATATTGAAAGTGGGAGCTATTAGCTAGAGTAGCTCCGTGCAGAGCATTGTAAACATAGAAATTTGCAAAATACATACGTATCTAAATTTGACAGACCCGCTGACTAAACTTCTCTCACAAGCAAAACATGATCACACCTTTGTACTCTTTGGGTGTTAATCACATAGTGATGTGAACTAGGTTGCTGACTCTAGTAAACCCTTTGGGCGTTGGTCACATGACGATGTGAACTATGGATGTTAATCACATGGTGATGTGAACTATTGATGTTAAATCACATAGCGATGTGATCTAGATTATTGACTCTATTGCAAGTGGGATACTGAAGGAAATATGCCCTAGAGGCAATAATAAAGTTATTATTTATTTCCTTATATCATGATAAATGTTTATTATTCATGCTAGAATTGTATTAACCGGAAACATAATACTTGTGTGAATACATAGACAAACAGAGTGTCACTAGTATGCCTCTACTTGACTAGCTCGTTGATCAAAGATGGTTATGTTTCCTAGCCATAGACATGAGTTGTCATTTGATTAACGGGATCACATCATTAGGAGAATGATGTGATTGACTTGACCCATTCCGTTAGCTTAGCACTTGATCGTTTAGTATGTTGCTATTGCTTTCTTCATGACTTATACATGTTCCTATGACTATGAGATTATGCAACTCCCGTTTACCGGAGGAACACTTTGTGTGCTACCAAACGTCACAACATAACTGGGTGATTATAAAGGTGCTCTACAAGTGTCTCCAAAGGTACTTGTTGGGTTGGCGTATTTCGAGATTAGGATTTGTCACTCCGATTGTCGGAGAAGTATCTCTGGGCCCACTCGGTAATGCACATCACTTAAGCATTGCAACTAAAGAGTTAGTTGCAGGATGATGTATTACGAAACGAGTAAAGAGCCTTGCCGGTAACGAGATTGAACTAGTTATTGAGATACCGACGATCGAATCTCAGGCAAGTAACATACTGATGACAAAGGGAACAACGTATGTTGTTATGCGGTTTGACCGATAAAGATCTTCGTAGAATATGTGGGAGCCAATATGAGCATCCAGGTTCTGCTATTGGTTATTGACTGGAGATGTGTCTCGGTCATGTCTACATAGTTCTCGAACCCGTAGGGTCCGCACGCTTAAAGTTCGATGACGTTTATATTATGAGTTTATGAGTTTTGATGCAACGAAGGTTGTTCGGAGTCCCAGATGTGATCACGGACATGACGAGGAGTCTCGAAATGTTCGAGACATAAAGATCGATATATTGGACGACTATATTTGCATACCGGAATGGTTCCGGGTGAGATCGGGATAATACCGGAGCTCCGGGAGGTTATCGAAACCCCCCGGGAGGTATATGGGCCTTAATGGGCTTTAGGGGAAAGGAGGGGAAAGGAGCAAGGGAGGGGGCGCGCCCCCCAAGCCCAATCCTAATTGGGAGGGGGGGGGGGGCCCCCCTTTCCTTCCTCCCTCCTTCCTCTTCCTTCCCTCTCCCTCTCCAAATAGGAAAAGGAGGAGTCCTACTCCCGGTGGGAGTAGGACTCCCCCCTTGGGTGCGCCTCCTCCCCTTGGCCGGCCCTCTCCTCCCCCCTTAACATACCGAGGAGAGGGGCACCCCATAGACACAATAATTGAGCTCTTGATCTCTTAGCCGTGTGCGGTGCCCCCCTCCACCATATTCCACCTCGATAATATCGTAGCGGTGCTTAGGCGAAGCCCTGCGTCGGTAGCATCATCATCACCGTCACCACACCGTCGTGCTGACGGAACTCTCCCTCAAAGCTCGGCTGGATCGGAGTTCGAGGGACGTCATCGAGCTGAACGTGTGCTGAACTCGGAGGTGCCGTACGCTCGGTACTCGGATCGGTCGGATCGTGAAGACGTAAAACTACATCAACCGCGTTGTGCTAACGCTTCCGCTTTTGGTCTACGAGGGTATGTGGACACACTCTCCCCTCTCATTGCTATGCATCACCATGATCCTATGTGTGCGTAGGAATTTTTTTGAAATTACTACGTTCCCCAACACTCTGGGCCCTCTCGGTAATACACGTCATGATAAGCCTTGCAAGCAATGTAACTAATGAGTTAGTTGCAGGATGATGTATTAGGAAACGAGTAAATAGACTTGCCGGTAACGATATTGAACTAGGTATGAAGATACCGACGATCGAATCTCGGGCAATAACATACCGATGACAAAGGGAAGAACGTATGTTGTCATTGCGGTTTGATCAATAAAGATCTTCGTAGAATATGTAGGAACCAATATGAGCATCCAGGTACCGTTGTTGGTTATTGATCGGAGATATGTCTCGGTCATGTGTACATAGTTCTTGAACCCATAGGGTCCGCATGCTTAACGTTTGATGGCGATTTGTATTATATGAGTTATGTGATTTGGTGACCGAATGTTGTTCGGAGTCCCGGATGAGTTCACGGACATGACGAGGAGTCTCGAAATGGTCGATAGGTAAAGATTCATATATGGGACGATAGTATTCAGACACCGGAAGTGTTCCGGGGGTACCGGGTACATATCGGGTCACCGGAAGGGGTTATGGGCACCCCCCGGTAAAGATATGGGTCTTATTGGGCCAAGGGCGGGACAGACCAGCCCCTAAGGGGCTGGTGCGCCCCCATATGGGCCAGCCTAAGTGCAGAAAGGAAAAGGTGAGGAGGAAAGGAAATAGAGGGAATAGGATTCCCCCTTCCTTTCCCCTCTCCCCTCTTTCCTTCCCCCCTCCGAAGATAAGGAAAGGGGGCGAATTGGAGGAGGCCCCCAAGTAGGATTCCTCTTACTTGGGGCGACCCATGGCTGTTCCCCTCCCCCTCCCACCTATATATATGTGGGGGGGCGCCTAGAACACACAACAAACATTGTTAGCCGTGTGCGGCGCCCCCCTCCACAGTTTACGCCTCCGGTCATATTCACGTAGTGCTTAGGGGAAGCCCTGCGCGGATCACTTCACCATCACCGCCACCACGCCGTCATGCAGACGGAACTCTCCCTCGACACTTTGTTGTATCAAGAGTTTGAGGGACGTCATCGAGCTGAACGTGTGCAGAACTCGGAGGTGCCATACGTTCGGTGCTTGATCGGTCGGAACAAGGAGAAGTTCGACTACATCAACCGCGTTGTCAAACGCTTCCGCTTTCGGTCTACGAGGGTACGTGGACACACTCTCCCCCTCTCGTTGCTATGCATCTCCTAGATAGATCTTGCGTGAGCGTAGGAATTGTTTTGAAATTGCATGCAACGTTTCCCAACAATGGCATCCGAGCCAGGTCTATGCATAGATGATATGCACTAGTAGAACATAAAGAGTTGTGGGCGATGATAGTCATACTGCTTACCACAAACGTCTTATTTTGATTCGGCGGTATTGTTGGATGAAGCGGCCCAGACCAACCTTACATGACCACGTTCATGAGACCGGTGTCTGTCGGGTAGCTGTCGGGTGTCTATTTCTCCAACTTTAGTTGAATCGAATTTGACTATGACCGGTCCTTGTTGAAGGTTAAAACAGCAAACTTGACGAAACATCGTTGTGGTTTTGATGCGTAGGTAAGAACGGTTCTTACTAGAAGCCCGTAGCCGCCATGTAATACTTGCAACAACAAAGTAGAGGACGTCTAAATTGTCTTTGCAGGGCATGTTGTGATGTGATATGGTGAAGACATGATGTGATATACGTTGTTGTATGAGATGATCATGTTTTGTAAAAGTTCTCGGCAACTGGCAGGAGCCTTATGGTTGTCGTTGTATTGTATGAAATGCAATTGCCATGTAATTCCTTTACTTTATCACTATGCGTTAGCAATAGTTGGCGAGACGACAACACGCAACAATGGAGATCATGGTGTCAAGCCGGTGACGATGGAAATCATGACGGTGCTTTGGAGATGGAGATCAAAGGCACAAGATGATGATGGCCATATCATGTCACATATTTTAATTGCATGTGATGTTTATCTTTTATGCATCTTATTTTGCTTAGTACGGCGGTAGCATTATGAGATGATCCCTTCCTAAAATTTCAAGGTATAAGTGTTCTCCCTGAGTACGCACCGTTGCGATAGTTCGTTGTGCCGAGACACCACATGAAGATCAGGTGTGATAAGCTCTACGTTCACATACAACGAGTGCAAGACAGTTTTGCACATGCGGAATACTCGGGTTAAACTTGATGAGCCTAGCATGTACAGACATGGCCTCGGAACACTAGAGACCGAAAGGTCGAACGTGAATCATATAGTAGATATGATCAACATAGAGATGTTCACCATTGAAGACTACTTCATCTTGATGTCGCTTGAAGCTATGTCAGTATTTCCCCAAAGAGGAAGGGATGATGCAGCACAACGGCGGTAGGTATTTCCCTCAGAAATGAAACCAAGGTTATCGAACCAGTAGGAGAACCAAGCAACACAATGTAAACAGCCCCTTCACACAAATAACAACACCTCGCAACCCGACGTGTTAAAGGGGTTGTCAATCCCTTTCGGGGTACGGCGCCAGAAATTGCGTGTTGATGGGAGAAAGTTGTAATAGATTGAATAAATAGATCACAAATAAAATAAAGTGAAGCAAAGTATTTTTGGATTTTTGGTTTAATAGATCTGAATAAAAAGTGCAAATAAAATAGATCGCAAGGCAAATATATGAGAAAGAAGACCCGGGGGCCGTAGGTTTCACTAGTGGTTTCTCTCAAGAAAAATAGCAAACGGTGGGTAAACAAATTACTGTTGGGCAATTGATAGAACTTCAAAAATTATGAAGATATCCAGGCAATGATCATTACATAGGCATCACGTCCAAGATTAGTAGACCGACTCCTGCCTGCATCTACTACTGTTACTCCACACATCGACCGCTATCCAGCATGCATCTAGTGTATTAAGTTCATGGAAAAATGGAGTAATGCAATAAGAACGATGACATGATGTAGACAAGATCCGTTTATCTATATGGCGGTAGATATAGATCTCGTCTTTTTATCCTTAGTAGCAACAATACATATGTGTCGGTTCCCTTTCTGTCACTGGGATCGAGCAGCGTAAGATCGAACCCACCACCGGGCACCTCTTCCCATTGCAAGATAAATAGATCAAGTTGGCCAAACAAAACCCAAATATCGGAGAAGAAATACGAGGCTATAAGAGATCATGCATATAACAGATCAAAGAAACTCAAATAACTTTCATGGATATAAAAAGATATAACTGATCATAAACTCGAAGTTCATCAGATCCCAACAAACACATCACAAAAGAGTTACATCATATGGATCTCCAAGAGACCATTGTATTGAGAATTCAGCGAGAGAGAGAAAGGCATCTAGCTACTAACTACGGACCCGAAGGTCTACAAGGAACTACTCACGCATCATCGGAGAGGCACCAATGGAGGTGGTGAACCCCATCCGAGATGGTGTCTAGATTGGATCTGGTGGTTCTGGACTTTGCGGCGGCTGGATGAATATTTCGTCGACGCTTCTAGGGTTTCTAGAATATTGTGGTATTTATAGAGCAAAGAGGCGGTCCCGGGGGCATCCGAGGTGGGCACAACCCACCAGGGCGTGCCTAGGCCTCCTGGCGCTCCCAGGTGGGTTGTGCCCCCTCGGGGCACCCCCTAGGTGCAACCAGGGCCCATTGCCTTCCTTCTGGCCCATAAAAAATCATCGTGGAGTTTCGTGGCATTTGGACTTCATCTGATATTGATTTCATGCGATGTAAAAAACATGGAAAAAACAGCAACTGGCACTTGGCACTATGTCAATAGGTTAGTACCAAAAAATGATATAAAATGATTATAAAACATCCAATATTGATAATAAAATAGTGGAACAATCAAATATTATAGATACATTGGAGACGTATCAGCATCCCCAAGCTTAACTCCTACTCGTCCTCGAGTAGGTAAGTGATAAAAATAGAATTTTTGATGTGGAGTGTTGTTCATCATGTCATATCATATTCTTTTTCTTTATAGCATGAACATTTATGTGATTCAAAGCAATAGTCTAGTTTTGACATAATAATGTAGATACTCAAGCATATCAACAAGCAACCATGTCTTTCAAAATATCAACGCTAAAATAAGTTATCCCTAGCCCATCATGCTCAAACATTGATCCATTCATGAAACACACTCGAATATTAACTACACCCAATACTTAAGTACGATCATATTGCCTCCTAGTTGGTGCTTTTTATAAGAGAAGATGGAGACTCAAATTTCAAAATAAAAATTGCATAAAGTTAAAGAAAGGCCCTTCGCAGAGGGGAGTAGGGATTTGTAGAGGTGCCCGAGCTCAAAGCAAAAAATTAGAGATAAAAACATTTTGGGAGGTGTATCCATCCCACCAACGAAAACGACTCAGAGTTCCCAACACTTTCCATGCTAGATATGCCATATGCGGTTACCAAACAGAAAATAATGTTTATTCCTTTTTCCACCGTACTTTCACTTCCCATGGCTAACCGTATCCATGGGTGCCCTCCATACCAACACTTTCCAAGGAATTTATTATTTGACAACATAAAGTAAATTCATTTTTGCATTCCGGGACTGGGCATCCCTAAGACCTTTACCTTACTCTCGTGCAATGACAAGTGAATAAACACTCATCTTGAGAATAACACATCCAACATGGAAAATGTTAGCCACCCGTTACTGTTCCGCGAGCGAAACAAACACACAAAAGAGAAGTTTATTTTGAAAATTAAAGATGTGTCAGGACCCCGATCCGAAGTCACACTGATCTAGCATGTAGCACATCATATCACTTTGCGGCCTCACGCACGGTATTCCCACGGGTGCCACCTTACGTAGCCCGGGACCATTTGCGCCTTTTGGCTCACGTATATGATAGTGTCGCTGGCATCCATATGACAAAGAACCCGGGCCGACATGACTAGTCGTGAACCCAGAGTGGCACTAACTTACGGGGACAGGCATACATGAAACAACATCGAGCATGTCGGTCAGCAGCGTGTGAATCCGGGCTGTAGCAATTGGGCTAACAGGACTCCGGGAACCCTGGCTGTAGCAGGCTAACAGGAATCCGGATGTCATCGCGTGACATTTCCCCGAAGGGACAGACACAGGAACGAAGTGTTTCACATGCCGGTCAGTCTAGGTGTTCCGGAGCAGTAGTGCTGGGCTAGCAGGACTCTGGTAAACCGGGCTGTAGCGGACTACCAAGGATCAGTGGAAGCACCCGACTACATTTCCCCATAAGAGAGGCTACCAATGATAAACAACTAGATTGTTGGATCCCACACATACCAAGCATTTCAATCATACACACAATATGCTCGATATGTGCAAATACAACATGGCATCACAACAAAAATCTACGACTCAAAGTATTTATACATTAGGCTCCGAAGAGCCAGATATTACAAACATGGGTCTGATGACCCAGCATTCAAGTCATACAAGCAACAAGCACATGCGGAAGCTTAACATGTCTGAGTACAGACATCTACAAATGAAAAAGGCCGAGAAGCCTGACTATCTACCAGATCCTACCGAGGGCACAAGATCGTAGCTGAGGTAACAAGCTAAACGTCGAAGTCCACGCGGAACTACTAGCAAGACTGAAATCTCTCTGCAAAACATAAATTAAGAAAACATGAGTACAAATGTACCCAACAAGACTTACATCAGAACTAGCTACATATGCATCAGTATCAACAAAGGGGGTGGTGGAGTTTAACTGCAGCAGGCCAGCTTTGACTCGGTGGCTAACCTAAACTACGACTGCAAGTAACTCTTTCGAGGTGGCGCACACGAGTCCACATATTCACCATAACAATACACCACTATGGATCCGCTCCCGTTCCCCTACGAGAACGCCATCCATAGCACTCACGCTTATCTTGCGCATTTTAGAGTATCCACTTTCACTTGTCTATGAACTGTTATAGGCAACCCAGAAGTCCTTTACCGCGGACACGGCTATTCGAATAGATCATTTATAACCCTGCATGGGTGTACTTCTTCACACATGTTTCTACCACTTAGCGTCTGCACACGACATGTGCTCGGCAGACTTCAAGCGAAAGCCGACGTGGGTGTAGACCACGACCTGTCTAACCACACAAGTCTCTAATCCAGGTTTATCGCCTATTCGGGTTCCATCCGCGAGGAGATCCGGCCGGGGTTTCGCTCACAGCCCCAAACGATGTGTGCAGGGTTCCCGAGACACCAAACGGGCGACTCGGTACACCGGGCCACGGTGTATCTACCGCATCATAGCCCACTCGTAGGGTCAGCGCTACGCATGGCCTCCAACACATATCCTACAAACACCAGAAACTAGTTGCAACTCCTGGACAGAGGACAAGGGCGGGTAATAAGTCAAGCGGGGTCATATTTCAGGGCCGAACATGTGGTAGTAGTTGTTCATGGATCACAAACACAGAACTCAGTTCCTGTGGACGGCTTCAATGAGACAACCCACCAGGTACTCCTACATGGCCTCTCACCGCTACCTTTACCAAATCGTGTTCACCCACTTAGCTCTCAACAGTAGAACATGTTCACACACCTCCAATTCATCCCCGATGAATCATACCTGACTCAACTCTAAGCAGTAGCAGGCATGACAACAAGCAAGAATGAGTAGGCACATCAGGGCTCAAACAACTCCTACTCATGCTAGTGGGTTTCATCTATTTACTGTGGCAATGACAGGTCATGCAGAGGAAAGGGGTTCAACTACCGCAACATGTAACAGTTGAATCATTGTTGTCCTAATGCAGTAAAAGAGAGCAGGAGCGAGAGTGTGGGATTGTATTGGAATGAACAAGGGGGTTTTGCTTGCCTGGCACTTCTGAAGATAGCATTGAGTCTTCATTAGTGTCAACGATCACAATGTCGGAACCACGTCTACCAAGGGGGAACAACACCGACAAAGAGAGGAGAAACATAATCAATGCAATGCACAATATGATGCATGATCATGACATGGCAATATGAGTGTGTTTAGCTAGTGCAACTACAACCAGATGGGTTTGGGTCATTTTGAACCAAATGTTCATTCCCAAACTCAATTTATGAATTAAATAGTGCCTTATCACTTTTTGACTAAACGCAAGGTTAAGTTGTTTAAACATGCATGAAACCAGTAAACATGGATAGATTGGATTTTCTGATCATTTTTCATATATAAATCTTTTCAATCTGAGTTATAGATTATTTTCTATGAATTTTTGAAGTTTATAACATTTTTTGAAATAAATAAACCATTTAAGATTTATTTAAATTCCAGAAATGAATTACTGTGTCAGCATGACGTCACCATGATGTCAGCGGTCAACAGGGCCGGTCCAGGTCAAACCTGACCAGTGGGGCCCGCATGCCAGTGGCTGTGGCTTTAATTAAGAAGGTTTAAACATAAACCGTGGATTAACTGGGTAGTGGGTCCCAGTGCCAGTGGCACAGTGTTTAGTTAGTGGGAGATTAACCTCTAACAGTGGCAATTAGCACTAATTATAACACTAGACTAATTCATTCAAAGGCCGGCCCCACATGTCATGGACACAGGGGGGTCCCGCCGTGGTCAAACGGGGTCAAACCCACCGACGACTTGACGCCGGCGAGGCCAGTCGCGGCGGCGAGCCTCGAGTTTGCGTCTCCGGTGACTAGACGGCCAGCGGAGGGCATCTATGTGATGCGGACGCACGTCCGCATCGAGTAGTGCTGGTGGTTGGGCTGTGGTGGCCGGAGTAGTCGCCGGCGATGACCTCGGTGGTTGCCGGAGCTCGGGTGAGCTCGGGGTCAAGGGTACGGCGGACGAGTCGGCACTTGCGAGGCATCTACGGGCCCTACGCGACACGGCAAGGTCATTGGACAGGACGGCTGAGCCGTTGCGTGGCTGGAGCCACGTCGGCGGCGAGCTCAGGCGGCGGCGCGTGCGGATGTGCTTGGTGCGGCGACTATAGCGAGTGGCAGAGAGAACGGAGATGGGGAGGATGGTCAGTGGCTCACGACAGATGCAGTGAAGCAGACGGCGGGCTTGGAGGAGGTCCGAGCTGAGCGAGGCGGCGAGGGGGATCTCCGGCGATGGCAGTCGGGGAGGAGCTCGATGAGGCCAGAGGAGCGCGCCCGGCGACGAGTGGCGGAGCGAGGAGTTCTAGGACGTCGTGG
This sequence comes from Triticum aestivum, assembly GCF_018294505.1. Lineage (NCBI taxonomy): Eukaryota > Viridiplantae > Streptophyta > Magnoliopsida > Poales > Poaceae > Triticum > Triticum aestivum. Next base: position 323,136,242 of record NC_057805.1, read on the forward strand.
TGGAGCTCATGGACTGGTCGGGGAAGCAAGAGGGAGGCGGTGGACACGGCAGCAGCGAGCGGCGGCAACGGTGGCGCTCAGGCACGAGAGGGAGAGAGGACCAGAGGAGGGGAGAAGCATGGGAGAGAGGTCGAGCGGGTTCGGGCGTCTCCGTGGCGTCGTCTGGCCGCGTCGGGGCAGCGGCGGGAAGCAGGACGTGGCACGGCGCGTGGTCGCGCGCGTCGGAGACGCGCCTCTCGTCCTTTTGGCGAGAGGAGGGAGATGACTGGCGGAGCTGGTGGGCTGGGCCACCATCTGGGCCGCCAGGTGGGCTGCTGCTACAGGTAAGAGGCCAGGTTAGTTTCTCTCTCTCTCAGTTTTCTGTTAATGTTTTTCTATTTTTCTGTAACTTCTGGGCTTTATTAAAAATACCAAAACGTTTCCAAAAATCCTGAAAATAATTGTGGGCTCTGTTTGGAATATTCCCAATAGCCCTCACTAAAGTTCAGAATTAATTGAGCATTTAAAATATTATATAGCATTTAAATGCCCAATTGCAAATAGCATATGATTTAATTCAATGACCTTATGTGTCCTAGAAAAATGTGCACCATTTTTGTCAAGGGTTCTAGACCAAGGCAAAGATGATGAACATTTTAGAAGGGCATTTCAGGTACATTGAAAAAGATTTCGGTAAACCCTAGTTGGATTAAGGGGGTGCTGGGGGTTTCTGTCATCCCCATTTCAACTTTCTGAGTAAAGTAGACATGATGCATACACTCTAATGCATATACTGACTAGGGTTGTGACAACTCACCCCCACTAAACAAGAATCTCGTCCCGAGATTCAAGCGTAGGGTAAGATAAAGGGGGGGAAGCAGACTAACACAATCTTCACGATCCAGATTGCACTTCATAAGTACGTTGATTCGATCACCATCTTTGTCTCGGTGTATTGCTCCGAGAACTCCAACCAACATGACAATGAGAGGAAAGGAAAAACTCTAAAAGGATCGATCTCCTCGAAGATCGAACAACTCAGGATCAACTCACGGAGTGAGACATAGCAACATCTCTCGAGCTGAGAGGCAAACATACATCGGGAAGGACGGAGGAAACAATTTTGACAAGGGTTTCAAAGTAGCGAGGAGAAACTGCCATGATCCCATAACGGGGCACCTTAGAGGAGGTGACTCGTAGAATTATTCCCTTAAGTGGCAAAAGAATTATTTTTGATATAGAGATCATTGAAAGTCTCTAAACCAGCCTAAGGAAAAATCAAAAACGACCGTTTGAATGAGTTCGGAAGAACGGCACACTCGGGCTAGAATGGATGATGTGAACTACCTTGTTGAAGACAACGCAATGGATGATTTTTGCTTATCATCGGAAATGGATGGGACTCATGGTAAGTCCACCTTTGAAGATGAACCTGGACAGCAACTGCTGAGAAGGGCAGCCCATGGGAAATTGGCACGATGGGGTGCAAGCTGGGAACAAAATGCAAATGTTGGGAATGTTCCAACCATCATATCTGCCTGAGATTCAGATCTGGTTAGAAACATGATACTTCAGACTCACATGTCTGAAAAGAAGAGTTGCAACACAAATCAACGAGATAACATTGCGAGACTCTCGGGAGATGAACTACGATAGCAAGCTCCAAAAGATGGGCTGGTTCGGCTACATACATGTGAACACATTGTCCAAGACAAGCATGATCACATGGTAGTCTTGCAATAAAACACTACCGTGTTCTGATTGGAACCATCATCGAGATAACGAAGTCTTGTGCATATCCGTCCGGGCCCTTCAGGATTAGCGCATGAACTTCTTTTCTTTGAACAAATCAATCAGTGGCTTGGTGTGCTAGGGAATACATATGGAGTGGAGGTAATTAATCTACCAAACCATAGAATACATTCGCACATGCATAATTGACTTGGGATGGTACCAGAGGAAACAAAAACAATCTTTCTCGAACTCACGGCAGCAACTTGCACCAAATGCGCATGAATTCGAGGAAGTCACTTCTTCCATCCAAGAATAAGCTTCATGAATGGAACACGAAGGCATTGCTTACAAAGTTTCCAACACTAGGTTGATGTTCAACATGAATCATGGGGGAGACAAAATGCTGCTGATGGGCTCAATAGCAACTCATCGGAATTTTCCATATCACTGGAATTCCACCATTATGTGAACAATGTGATAGTATTGGTCAGACCAAAGGATTTAATGGTGTATGCTCGAGGAACAACCACGAGTAAGACAACATTATGAATATCATTGGTTCTAACTTGATTTGACGATAGCCCACACTCAAATCAAGGTTTGGACAAGATGATAGATTCAACAACCGATCACGAGGAACAATCGATGGAGATATCATCTCTCGTCAACACACACACATGCAAGATATCCCCTTTGGAGTGAACTAAGTGGATTAAGCTTTTATCTTCCAACTCTCCAAGTTGTTGTTTTAGCTTAACCAATTAGTTCAGAGGTATCTAACACGGATTCTTGGAGAAAGAGTGGTTTACAAGAAAACCAACTTGGTCACAAACTCAACATAGCGGTCAGGTGACAACCTGGTAATACTTCTAAGAAGATATTCGGAAAATCACGAACCACCGATATGTTACTAAGCTCGAGAACAATCTTGCTTTTCAGGGCAAGACGATATGATCGAAAGAGTGAGGGTTTGACACAATCCCAACTCATGGATCGAAGAGTGCACCAGGAATAAGGACTAGGTAGCACGATCAATCTTAGGATGATGATTTAATAACCAACACGCTAAGAATGTGAATATTGTCCATTTACTACAAAGCAACGAGTTGCTCGGAGTATTGATTTCACACATCACAATTCACTTGTCGGCATTCCGGTTACAACAACACGGGACCAAGGAATGAATAATGATGGCGAGAAGTATCACTGCGTCAAGAATTCATAAGAGGTGGTGCAATTCTCATGACATTCTTGACATAAACATGGTAACCCTGCAAGGTAAACAGAGCAAAAGCTGGATTGGCATTTTGATCCACGGAATACAACTACTTTGACCCAATCCTCTAAGTGGACAAGGTACTGGAGTTTTGTTTCTCTTAGTCTTTCCAGAATAGAATGGCTTGATGGACCACAAGAATAATAGGCACCGATGAACAAATGCACGCATACTCTTGACTATCAATTGATAGACGAAGGTCAGAAAATAGCTAAAGAGGGACAACTCAAAGGAACATATGATTTTTTGAGGTGTGGGTGCAAAGATTAGCATGTCGAACGAGTTCAACATATTTCTTCCAGATAACCCATGCAGAAGAGGAGGGACTGGCAGATTCACAATTTTTGAATGGAGAACTCATCAAGAGCACTCTTGTTGTGATCTTTCAATTCAACAAGGAACTTCTGCCATAAGTAGTTCATGGTATTTGGAAGAGGAAAATACCATGGACCTCGAGGACTATTGCAAAGGTTACTAATATCCTAAAGGTACGAGCAACACTATCAACATGAGGTAAGTGGAGTGAATCTTGGGTCAAGAACCCAGGAGTAGAATACCTACTACTAAATGGCATCACGGGATGCTTTCGAGAATGAGGCCAGAACCATCACATTGGTAACGCTAATCATGGCTAGATTACTAGGTGACTCCCTAAAACACCTAGGGTCATAATAATAGGTCCAACATATATGCCAAGCCAATAGAGTACCTCAACCCACCGATTAGTGTGGTTAATTCGGCCCAAAAGGACACCGGCAACAAGAAGAAGGGATTTGCAAATGCATCAGAATTTACAAACCTGGGATGACTCGGATAGCATAACGGCTGTAAATGCTCAGAAAGATTTGAGACATCCTGAAAAATGGTGGCAAAACCACCCAACATCACAATATCAAGGTTCTAAGGCCAGCTATGAACATACGGAAGTAGTAGAAACTGAACTGAGACTTGAATCCATCAATCCTATAAGTCTACGGATTAGTAACACGTGATCCTGATAGAAAGATGAGAAGCCTAGTTCTTAAACCCCGTAGAAAAGAAGAGGTTGACTCAGATCAGAAGGGCATAAGATAAAGGAGTAAAAAGAGCCTTACGTTCCCTTCCACAATCAATTCCCTTATATAACTAAAGCATTTCTAGACTCAACCTCGACCAGTTTGGTTTGGTAATCCTGCAGGCAATCAGGCTCTGATACTGAAGCTGTCAGGACCCCGATCCTAATTCACACCGATCTAGCATGTAACACATCATATCACTTTGCGGCCTCACGCACGGTATTCCCACGGGTGCCACCTTACCTGGCCCGGAACCGCTTGCGCCTTTTGGCTCACATATATGATAGTGTCGCTATCATCCATATGACAAAGAACCCGGGCCGACATGACTAGTCGTGAACCCAAAGTGGCACTAACTTACGGGGACAGGCATACATGAAACAACATCGAGCATGTCGGTCAGCATCGTGTGAATCCGGGCTGTAGCAACTAGGCTAACAGGACTCCGGGAACCTGGGCTGTAGCAGGCTAACAGGACTCCGGATGTCATCGCGTGACATTTCCCCAAAGGGACAGACACAGGAACGAAGTGTTTCACATGCCGGCCAGTCTAGGTGTTCCGGAGCAGTAGTGCTGGGCTAGCAGGACTCTGGTAAATCGGGCTGTAGCGGACTACCAAGGCTCAGTGGAAGCACCAGACTACATTTCCCCATAAGAGAGGCTACCAAGGATAAACAACTAGATTGTCGGATCCCACACATACCAAGCATTTCAATCATACACAAAATGTGCTCGATATGTGCAAATACAACATGGCATCACAACAAAAATCTACGACTCAAAGTATTTATACATTAGGCTCCGAAGAGCCAGATATTACAAACATGGGTCTGATGACCCAGCATTCAAGTCATACAAGCAACAAGCACATGCGGAAGCTTAACATGTCTGACTATAGATATCTACAAATGAAAAAGCCCGAGAAGCCTGACTATCTACCAGATCCTGCCGAGGGCACAAGATCATAGCTGAGGTAACGAGCTAAACGTCGAAGTCCACGCGGAACTACTAGCAAGACTGAAATCTCTCTCCAAACATAAATTAAGCAAACATGAGTACAAATGTACCCGGCAAGATTTACATCAGAACTAGCTACATATGCATCAGTATCAACAAAGGGGGTGGTGGAGTTTAACTGCAGCAGGCCAGCTTTGACTCGGTGGCTAACCTGAACTACGACTGCAAGTAACTCTTTTGAGGTGGCGCACACGGGTCCACATATTCACCATAACAATACACCACTATGGATCCGCTCCCGTTCCCCTACGAGAACGCCATCCATAGCACTCACGCTTATCTTGCGCATTTTAGAGTATCCACTTTCACTTGTCTATGAACTGTTATACGCAACCCAGAAGTCCTTTACCGCGGACACGACTATTCGAATAGATCATTTATAACCCTGCAGGGGTGTACTTCTTCACACATGTTTCCACCACTTTGCGTCTGCACACGACATGTGCTCGGCAGACTTCAAGCGAAAGCCGACATGGGTGTAGACCACGACCTGTCTAACCACACAAGTCTCTAGTCCAGGTTTATCGCCTATTCGGGTTCCATCCGCGAGGAGATCCGGCCGGGGTTTCGCTCACAGCCCCAAACGATGTGTGCAGGGTTCCCGAGACACCAAACGGGCGACTCGGTACACCGGGCCACGGTGTATCTACCGCATCATAGCCCACCCCTAGGGTCAGCGCTACGCACGGCCTCCAACTCATATCCTACAAACACCAGAAACTAGTTGCAACTCCTGGACAGAGGACAAGGGCGGTTAATAAGTCAAGCGGGGTCATATTTCAGGGCCCAACGTGTGGTAGTAGTTGTTCATGGATCACAAACACAGAACTTAGTTCCTGTGGACGGCTTCAATGAGACAACCCACCATGTACTCCTACATGGCCTCTCACCGCTACCTTTACCAAATCGTGTTCACACACTTAGCTCTCAACAGTACAACATGTTCACACACCTCCAATTCATCCCCGATGAATCATACCTGACTCAACTCTAAGCAGTAGCAGGCATGACAACAAGCAAGAATGAGTAGGCACATCAGGGCTCAAACAACTCCTACTCATGCTAGTAGGTTTCATCTATTTACTGTGGCAATGACAGGTCATGCAGAGGAAAGGGGTTCAACTACCGCAGCATGTAACAGTTGAATCGTTGTTGTCCTAATGCAGTAAAAGAGAGCAGGAGCGAGAGAGTGGGATTGTATCGGAATGAACAAGGGGTTTTTGCTTGCCTGGCACTTCTGAAGATAGCATTGAGTCTTCATCAGTGTCGACGATCACAACGTCGGAACCACGTCTACCAAGGGGGAACAACACCAGAAAACAGAGAAGAAACACGATCAATGCAATGCACAATATGATGCATGATCATTACATAGCAATATGAGTGTGTTTAGCTAGTGCAACTACAACCAGATGGGTTTGGGTCATTTTGAACCAAAGGTTCAATCTCAAACTCAATTTATGAATTTAAATAGTGCCTTATCACGTTTTGTACTAAACATCAAGGTTAACTTGTTTAAACATGCTTGAAACCAGTAAAGATGGATAGATTGGATTTTTCTGATCATTTTTCATATATAAATCTTTTCAATCTGAGTTATAGATTATTTTCTATGAATTTTTGAAGTTTATAACATTTTCTGAAATAAATAACCATTTAAGATTTATTTAAATTCCAGAAATGAATTACTGTGTTAGCATGATGTCATTGTGATGTCGGCGGTCAACAGGGCCGGTCCAGGTCAAACCTGACCAGTGGGGCCCGCATGTCAGTGGTTGTGGCTTTAATTAAGAAGGTTTAACACATAAACCGTGGATTAACTGGGTAGTGGGTCCCAGTGCCAGTGGCATAGTGTTTAGTTAGTGGGAGATTAACCTCTAACAGTGGCAATTAGCACTAATTATAACACTACACTAATTCAGTCAAAGGCCGGCCCCACATGTCATGGACATAGGGGGGTCCCGCCGTGGTCAAACGGGGTCAAACCCACCGGCGACTTGACGCCGGCGAGGCCAGTCGCGGCGGCGAGCCTCGGGTTTGCGTCTCCGGCGACCAAACAGCCAGCGGAGGGCATCTATGTGACGCGGACGCACGTCCGCATCGAGTAGTGGTGGTGGTTGGGCTTGGGGTGGCCGGAGTAGTCGCCGGCGATGACCTCGGCGGTTGCCGGAGCTCGGGTGAGCTCGGGGTCGAGGCTATGGCGGACGAGTCGGCACTTGCGAGGCATCTATGGGCCCTACGCGACGCAGCGAGGTCATTGGACAGGACGGCTGAGCCATTGCGTGGCTGGAGCCACGTCGGCGGCGAGCTCAGGCGGCGGCGCGTGCGGGTGTGCTTGGTGCGGCGACTACGGCGAGTGGCAGAGAGAACGGAGATGGGGAGGATGGTCAGTGGCTCACGGTGGATGCAGTGAAGCAGACGGCGGGCTTGGAGGAGGTCGGAGCTGAGCGAGGCGGCGAAGGGGATCTCCGGCGACGGCAGTCGGGGACGAGCTCGATGAGGCCAGAGGAGCGCGCCCGGCGACGAGTGGCGGAGCGAGGAGTTCTAGGACGTCGTGGCAGAGCTCATAGACCGGTCGGGGAAGCAAGGGGGAGGCGGTGGACACGGCGGTAGCGAGTGGCGGCAACGGTGGCGCTCGGGCACGAGAGGGAGAGAGGACCAGAGGAGGGGAGAAGCACGGGAGAGAGGTCGAGCGGGTTCGAGCGTCTCCGTGGCGTCATCTGGGCGTGTCGGGGCAGCGGCGGGAAGCAGGACGTGGCACGGCACGTGGTCGCGCACGTCGGACACACGCCTCTCGTCCTTCTAGCGAGAGGAGGGAGATGACTGGCAGAGCTGGTGGGCTGGGCCACCAGCTGGGCCGCCAGGTGGGCTGCTGCTACAGGTAAGAGGCCAGGTTAGTTTCTCTCTCTCTCTCTCTCTCTCTCTCTCTCTCTCAGTTTTCTATTAATGTTTTTCTATTTTTCTGTAACTTCTGGGCTTTATTAAAAATACCAAAACATTTCCAAAAATCCTGAAAATAATTGTGGGCTCTGTTTGGAATATTCCCAACAGCCCTCACTTAAGTTCAGAATTAATTGAGCATTTAAAATATTATACAGCATTTAAATGCCCAATTGGAAATAGCATATGATTTAATTCAGTGACCTTATGTGTCCTAGAAAAATGTGCACCATTTTTGTCAGGGGTTCTAGACCAAGGCAAAGATGATGAACATTTTAGAAGGGCATTTCAGGTTCATTGAAAAAGATTTCGGTAAACCCTAGTTGGATTAAGGGGGGTGCTGGGGGTTTCTGTCATCCCCATTTCAACTTTCTGAGTAAAGTAGACATGATGCATACACTCTAATGCATATACTGACTAGGGTTGTGACAAGATGGCACATGCAAATTTGCTTAGAACGGCAAAAGAATACCACATATAGGTAGATATAGTGGATCATGTGGCAAAACTGGTTTAAAGGATTTTGGATGCACAAGTAGAGATCATACTTAGTGCAAAGTAAAGGCTAGCAAAAGATTGGGAAGAGACCAACCAAGAAACGAATAATTCTCATAAGCAAGCATTAAGAATAATTAACACCGAATAATGCACCACAAGTAGGATATAATTTTCATTGCATGATTATTGACTTTCGTGCATGCAAAGGGAATCACAAACCTTAACACCAATATTCCTACTAGAGCACAATTACTCATCGACATGACTCACATATCACATCATCATATCTCAAAACTATTACTAAGAATCAAGTTCATTTTGTCCAATGATCTTCATGACATTTTCTTTTTCTTTATCCTTCTTGGATATCTATCACTTTGGGACTAATTTTCATGTGTTGCTTTTCATAAGCTCAAACAAATATAAGTGAAGATCATGAGCATAACAAATTTTCTTTCTCTCAAAATAATTTAAGTGAAGTAAGAGAGTATTTCTTAAAAAAATTACTAACTCTCAAATAAATCTAAGTGAAGCAAGAGAGCATTTCTTCAAAAAATAACAAAGCACACCGTGCTCAAAATGATATAAGTGAAGCACTAGAGCAAGTCCTAGCTCCTAAAAGATTTAAGTGAAGCATAGAGAGCAATTCTAACAAGTCATGATATATTTTTAGCTCTCTCAAATAGGTGTCCAGCAAGGATTGATGACTTAAAACACAAAATAAAACAAGCAAAGACATATATCATACAAGACGCTCCAAGCAAAACACATATCATGTGACGAATAAAAATATAGCCTCGAGTAAAATACCGATAGTTGTTGGAAGAAAGCGAGGATGCCACTCGGGGGCATCCCCAAGCTTAGTTGGTTGCTCATTTTTGGATAATATCTTGAGATGCCGGGGCATCCCCAAGCTTAGGCTCTTACATCCTTCCTTCATCCATCGTAAGATAACCCAAAACTTGAAAACTTCAATCACACAAAACTCAACAAAACCTTTGTGAGATCCGTTAGTGTAAGAAAAATAAACCACTACTATAAGTGATGTATCAAACCAATTATTATTTTGTTTTTGTATTATATCTACTGTATTCCAACTTTTCTATGGCAAAAACTCATCAAAGAAAACCATAGATCCATCAAAGTAAGCACACAACACAAAGAAAACAGAATCTGTCAAAACAGAACAGTCTGTAGTAATCTGATTTGTTCGAATACTTATGGAACTCCAAAAATTCTGAAAAACTAGCAGACCTGTATAATTTTCATATTGATCTTCTGCAAAAAGAATTAGCATTTTATGACGTTCTGGTGAATTTTAACAATTATTTTCGTGAGCACAAAGTTTCTGTCTTTTTCAGCAAGATCAAACAACTATCACCCAAGAAGATCCTGTTGGTTCTACTTGGCACAAACACTAATTAAAACATAAATAACACAATCATAACAGTATCATAATTGTGTAAACACTCAAGAACAGAAAGCAATAATAAATTTTATTCATTGGGTTGCCTCCAAACAAGCGATATAGTTTGACGCCCCTAGCTAGGCATAAAGCAAGGATCTAAGTTTTGTCTTCCGAAGTTTTGGCAACTTTTGTAAGAGTTTTCTCAAACTCGGGAGGCTCTTTACGCTTCCCTAAATTCTCTGGAAAAGAAACCATCTACCGGGAGCGGAAGGAAACATCGGCTCTTCCGAGATCTTATGTAAGGAATGCTAGAAAAAGTAGAGCAAAAAGATCTACAAAACTCTACAAGTAAGATCCAAAATATCTAATCGCTTGTTGCAAAGAGTGATCAGAGTATTCATGCGATTGATACTACCATTGCAGTGTTTGAGGGGTTCATTATATTTCTGTATTTCAACCATATGTTTATGCAAATCACCAAGTTTGTCCAGCATTTGAGCTCCCTCGGGGGTAAAATTAAACCCCTTCTTTTGAGGTGGAATTCCCAAAATTCCCTCTAAGATTTCATATGCAGCATTGGCATCAAGTTCAATAAAATTTCCTTTAGCGGCGAAATCGAGAAGTTGTCTATGATGCAAAGCCAATCCTATGTAAAAATTACGAAGCAAAACCTTGGCGTCCCCCTTTAAGTTGGAAATACGATATGATTCCATAAGCCTATACCAAACATCTTTCAAATTTTCTCCTTGTCTTTGCTTGAAGTACAAGACTTCAAAATCTGGTGACAGAGGAGGAGTAGGGACGCTAGCCAGAAATTCCTTTTGATGTCGTTTGAAGCTACGTCGTTATTTCCCCAAAGAGGAAGGGATGATGCAGCACAACGGCGGTAGGTATTTCCTTCAGAAATGAAACCAAGGTTATCGAACCAGTAGGAGAACCAAGCAACAGAACATAAACATCCCCTGCACACAAATAACAACACCTCGCAACCCGACGTGTTAAAGGGGTTGTCAATCCCTTTCGGGGTACGGCGCCAGAAATTGCGTGTTGACAGGAGAAAGTTGTAATAGATTGAATAAATAGATCGCAAATAAAATAAAGTGAAGCAAAGTATTTTTGGATTTTTGGTTTAATAGATCTGAATAAAAAGTGCAAATAAAATAGATCGCAAGGCAAATAGATGAGAAAGAAGACCCGGGGGGCCGTAGGTTTCACTAGTGGTTTCTCTCAAGAAAAATAGCAAACGGTGGGTAAACAAATTACTGTTGGGCAATTGATAGAACTTCAAAAATTATGAAGATATCCAGGCAATGATCATTACATAGGCATCACGTCCGAGATTAGTAGACCGACTCCTGCCTGCATCTACTACTATTACTCCACACATCGACCGCTATCCAGCATGCATCTAGTGTATTAAGTTCATGGAAAAATGGAGTAATGCAATAAGAACGATGACATGATGTAGAAAAGATCCGTTTATCTATATGGCGGTAGATATAGATCTCGTCTTTTTATCCTTAGTAGCAACAATACATACGTGTCGGTTCCCTTTCTGTCACTGGGATCGAGCACCGTAAGATCGAACCCACTATCGGGCACCTCTTCCCATTGCAAGATAAATAGATCAATTTGGCCAAAAAAAACCAAATATCGGAGAAGAAATACGAGGCTATAAGAGATCATGCATATAAGGGATCAAAGAAGCTCAAATAACTTTCATGGATATAAAAAGATATAACTGATCATAAACACGAAGTTTATCAGATCCCAACAAACACACCACAAAAGAGTTACATCATATGGATCTCCAAGAGACCATTGTATTGAGAATTTAGCGAGAGAGAGAGAGAGAAAGCCATCTAGCTACTAACTACGGACCCGAAGGTCTACAAGGAACTACTCACGCATCATCAGAGAGGCACCAATGGAGGTGGTGAATCCCATCCGAGATGGTGTCTAGATTGGATCTGGTGGTTCTGGACTCTGCGGCGACTGGAATATTGTGGTATTTATAGAGGAAAGAGGCGGTCCAAGGGGCACCCAAGGTGGGCACAACCCACCAGGGCGTGCCTGGGCCTCCTGGTGCGCCCTGGGGGTTGTGCCCCCCTCGGGGTACCCCCCAGGCAACCAACCATTGCCTTCCTTCTGGCCCATAAAAAATCATCATGGAGTTTCGTGGCATTTGGACTTCATCTGATATTGATTTCCTGCGATGTAAAAAACATGGAAAAACAGCAACTGGCACTTGGCACTATGTCAATAGGTTACTACCAAAAAATGATATAAAATGACTATAAAATGATTATATAACATCCAAGATTGATAATAAAATAGCATGGAACAATCAAAAATCATAGGTACGTTGGAGACGTATCACATCTCACGTGATGATCGGACATGGTTTAGTTGATTTGGATCACGTAATCATTTAGATGACTCGAGGGATGTCTATCTAAGTGGGAGTTCTTAAGTAATATGATTAATTGAACTTAATTTATCATGAACTTAGTCCTGATAGTATTTGCATATCTATGTTATAGATCAATAGCTCACGTATAGCTCCCCTGTTTTATTTTTGATGTGTTTCTAGAGAGAACTAAGTTGAAAGATGATAGTAGCAACGATGCGGACTGGATCCGTGATCTGAGGATTATCCTCATTGCTGAACAGAAGAATTATATCCTTGATGCGCCGCTAGGTGACAGACCTATTGCAGGCGCAGATGCAGACGTTATGAACGTTTGGCAAGCTCGATATGATGACTACTTGATAGTTTAGTGTGGCATGCTTTGCGGCTTAGAACCGGGACTTCAAAAAACTTTTGAACGCCACGGAGCATATGAGATGTTCCAAGGGTTGAGATTGGTATTTCAGACTCATGCCCACGTCGAGAGGTATGAGACCTCTGACAAGTACTTTGCCTACAAGATAGAGGAGAATAGCTCAACCAGTGAGCATGTGCTCAGAATGTCTGGGTACTACAATCGCTTGAAAAAAGTGGGAGTTAATCTTCCAGATAAGATAGTGATTGACGTAGTTCTCTAGTCACTATTACCAAGCTACTAGAACTTCATGATGAACTATAATGTGCAAGGGATAACGAAAAAGATTCCCGAGCTCTTCGCGATGCTGAAATCGGCGAAGGTAGGAATCAAGAAAGAGCATCAAAGTGTTGATGGTTAACAAGACCACTAGTTTCAAGAAAAAGGGGAAAGGAAAAGAAAGGGAACTTCAAGAAGAATGACTAGCAAGTTGCCACTCCCGTGAAGAAGCCCAAAGCTAGACCTAAGCCTGAAACTAAGTGTTTCTACTGCAAGGGGAATGGTCACTGGAAGCGGAACTACCCCAAATACTTGGCGGATAAGAAGGATGGAAAAGTGAACAAAGGTATATTTGATATACATGTTATTGATGTGTACTTTACTTGTGTTCATAGTAACCCCAGGGTATTTGATTCCGGTTTAGTTGCTAAGATTAGTAACTCGAAACAGAAGTTGCAAAATGAACAGACACTAGTTAAGGGCGAGGTGACGATGTGTGTTGGAAGTGATTCCAAGGTTGATAAGATCAATATCGCACACTCCCTCTACCTTCGGGATTAGTGTTGAACCTAAATAAATGTTATTTGGTGTTTGCGTTGAGCATAAATATGATTTGATCATGATTATTGCAATACGGTTATTCATTTAAGTCAGAGAATAATTGTTGTTCTATTTACATGAATAAAACCTTCTATGGTCATACACCCAATGTGAATGGTTTATTGAATCTCGATCATAATGATACACATATTCATAATATTGATGCCTAAAGATGCAAAGTTGATAATGGTAGTGCAACATATTTGTGGCACTACCGTTTAGGTCATATTGGTGTAAAGCGCATGACGAAACTCCATGCAGATGGACTTTTGGAATCACTTGATTATGAATCATTTGGTGCTTGCGAACCATGCCTCTTGGGCAAGATGACTAAAACTCCATTCTCCCGCACAATGGAGCGAGCCACTGACTTATTGGAAATAATACATATCGATGTATGCGGTCCGATGAGTGTTGAGGCTTGCGACAGGTATCGTTATTTCTGACCTTCACAGATGATTTAAGCAGATATGGGTATATCTAATTATGAAACACAAGTCCAGAACATTTGAAAAGTTCAAAGAATTTCAGAGTGAATTGGAAAATCATCGTAACAAGAAAATAAAGTTTCTACGATATGATCGCAGAGGTAAATATTTGAGTTACGAGTTTGGTCTTCATTTGAAACAATGTGGAATAGTTTCGCAACTCACACCACCTGGAACACCACAACGTAATGGTGTGTCCGAACGTCGTAACCGTACTTTATTAGATATGGTGCGATCAATGATGTCTCTTACCGATTTACCACTACCGTTTTGGGGTTATGCATTAGAGGCAGCTGCATTCACGTTAAATAGGGCACCATCTAAATCCGTTGCGACGACACTGTATGAACTATGGTTTGGCAAGAAACCTAAGCTGTCGTTTCTTAAAGTTTGGGGTTGTGATGCTTATGTGAAAAAGCTTCAGCCTGATAAGCTCGAACCCAAATCAGAGAAGTGCGTCTTCATAGGATACCCAAAAGAAACTGTTGGGTACACCTTCTATCATAGATCCGAAGGCAAAATCTTTGTTGTTAAAAATGGATCCTTTCTGGAGAAGGAGTTTCTCTCGAAAGAAGTGAGTGGGTGGAAAGTAGAACTTGATGAGGTAATTGTACCTTCTCTCGAATTGGAAAGTAGCTCGTCATAAAAACCGTTCCCGTGATGCCTACACCAACTAGTGAGGAAGTTAATGATGATGATCATGAAACTTCATATCAAGTTACTACCGAACCTCGTAGGTCAACCAGAGCACGTTCCGCACCAGAGTGGTACGGTAATCCTATTCTGGAAGTCATGTTACTAGACCAAGACGAACCTACGAACTATGAGGAAGCAATTATGAGCCCAGATTCCGATAAATGGCTTGAGGCCATGAAATCTGAGATAGGATCCATGTATGAGAACAAAGTATGGACTTTGATTGACTTGCCCGATGATCGGCGAGCCATTGAGAATAAATGGATCTTCAAGAGGAAGACGGACGCTGATAGTAGTGTTACTATCTACAAAGCTCGAATTATCGCAAAAGGTTTTGGACAAGTTCAAGTGTTGACTACGATGAGATTTTCTCACTCGTATTGATGCTTAAAGTCTGTCCAAATCATGTTAGCAATTGCCGCATTTTATGATTATGAAATTTGGAAATGGATGTCAAAACTGCATTCCTTAATGGACTTATTAAAGAAGAGTTGTATATGATGTAACTGGAAGGTTTTCTCAATCCTAAAGGTGCTAACAAAGTGTGCAAGCTCCAGCGATCCATCTATGGACTGGTGCAAACATCTCGGAGTTGGAATATACACTTTGATGAGTTGATCAAAGTATATAGTTTTGCGGTGAAGCCTGTATTTACAAGAAAGTGAGTGGGAGCACTATAGCCTTTCTGATAAGTATATGTGAATGCCATATTATTGATCGGAAATGATGTAGAATTTTCTGGAAAGCATAAAGGAGTGTTTGAAAGGAGTTTTTTAAAGAAAGACCTCGGTGAAGCTACTTACATATTAGGCATCAAGATCTATAAAGATAGATCAAGACGCTTGATAAGACTTTTGATGAATACATACCTTGATAAGATTTTGAAGGAGTTCAAACTGGATCAGTCAAAGAAGTTCTTGCCTGAGTTGTAAGGTATGAAGTTGAGTAAGATTCAAAACCCGACGACGGCAGTAGATAGAGAGAGAACGAAAGTCATTCCCTGTGCCTCAGCCATAGGTTCTATAAAGTATGCCATGATGTATACCAGACCTATTGTGTACCTTGCCATGAGTTTGGCAAAGGGGTGCAATAGTGATGCAGGAGTAGATCACTGGACAGTGGTCAAAATTATCCTTAGAGGACTAAGGAAATATTTCTCGGTTATGGAGGTGATAAAGAGTTCATCGTAAAGATTTACGTCGATGCAAGCTTTAACACTGATCTGGATGACTCTGAGTCTCAATTTGGATACATATTGAAAGCGGGAGCAATTATCTAGATAGCTCCATGCAGGGCACCGTAGACATAGAAATTTGCAAAATACATACGGATCTGAATGTGGCAAACCCGTTGACTAAACTTCTCTCAGAAGCAAAACATAATCACACCTTAGTACTCTTTGGGTGTTAATCACATCGTGATGTGAACTAGATTATTGACTCTCGTAAACCCTTTGGGTGTTGGTCACATGGCGATGTGAACTATGGGTGTTAATCACATGGTGATGTGAACTATTGGTGTTAAATCACATGGCGATGTGAACTAGATTATTGACTCTAGTGCAAGTGGGAGACAGAAGGAAATATGCCCTAGAGGCAATAATAAAGTTGTTATTTAGATTTCCTTATATCATGATAAATGTTTATTATTCATGCTAGAATTGTATTAACCGGAAACTTGATACATGTGTGAATACATAGACAAAACATTGTGTCCCTAGTATGCCTCTACTAGACTAGCTCATTAATCAAAGATGGTTAAATTTCCTAACCATAGACATGTGTTGTCATTTGATGAACGGGGTCACATCAAGCTGGATGATGTGATGTACTAGACCCATCTGTTAGCTTAGCATAATGATCGTTAAGTTTTATTGCTATTGCTTTCTTCATGACTTATACATATTCCTTTGACTATGAGATTATGCAACTCCCGAATACCGGAGGAATGCCTTGTGTGCTATCAAACGTCACAACGTAACTGGGTGATCATAAAGATTCTCTACAGGTATCTCCGAAGGTGTTTGTTGGGTCAGCATAGATCGAGATTAGGATTTGTCACTCCGAGTATCGGAGAGGTATCTCCGGGCCCTCTCGGTAATACACATCATGATAAGCCTTGCAAGCAATGTAACTAATGAGTTAGTTGCGGGATGATGTATTATGGAACGAGTAAAGAGGCTTGCCGGTAACGATATTGAACTAGGTATGAAGATACCGACGATCGAATCTCGGGCAAGTAACATACCGATGACAAAGGGAATGTCGTATGTTGTCATTGCGGTTTGACCGATAAAGATCTTCGTAGAATATGCAGGAACCAATATGAGCATCCAGGTTCCACTGTTGGTTATTGATCGGAGATATGTCTCAGTCATGTCTACATAGTTCTCGAACCCGTAGGGTCCGCACGCTTAACGTTCGATGGCGATTTGTATTATATGAGTTATGTGATTTGGTGACCGAATGTTGTTTGGAGTCCCGGATGAGATCACAGACATGACGAGGAGTCTCGAAATGGTCGAGAGGTAAAGATTCGTATATAGGACGATAGTATTCGGACACCGGAAGTGTTCCGGGGGTACAGGGTACGTATCGGGTCACCAGAAGGGGTTCCGCGCACCTCCAGCAAATATATGGGCTTTATTGGGCCAAGGGTGGGACAGACCAGCCCCTAAGGGGCTGGTGCGCCCCCATATGGGCTGGCCTAAGTGGAGAAAGGAAAAGGGGGTGAGGAAAGGAAATAGCAGGAATAGGATTCCCCCTTCCTTTCCCCTCTCCCCTCTTTCCTTCCCCCCCTCCGGAGATAAGGAAAGGGGGAGGCCGAATTGGAGGAGGCCCCCAAGTAGGATTCCTCCTACTTGCGGCGCCCCATGGATGTTCCCCTCCCCCTCCCACCTATATATATGTGGGGAGGGGGCGCCTAGAACACACAACAAACATTGTTAGCCGTGTGCGGCGCCCCCCTCCACAGTTTACGCCTCTGGTCATATTCACGTAGTGCTTAGGCGAAGACCTGCGCGGATCACTTCACCATCACCGTCACCACGCCGTCGTGCCGACAGAACTCTCCCTCGACACTTTGCTTGATCAAGAGTTCGAGGGTAGTCATCGAGCTGAACGTGTGCAGAACTCGGAGGTGCCGTACGTTCGGTGCTTGATCAAAAAAGTTCGACTACATCAACCGCGTTGTTAAACGCTTCCGCTTTCGGTCTACGAGGATACGTGGACACACTCTCCCCCTCTCGTTGCTATGCATCTCCTAGATAGATCTTGTGTGAGCGTAGGACTTTTTTGAAATTCCATGCTATGTCTCGCAACACATACGTGCTTATGGAAAAGAACTTGCATGACATCTTTTGCCCTACCCTCTCGTGGCAGCGGGGTCCTAATGGAAACTAAGGGATATTAAGGCCTCCTTTTAATAGAGGAATAGAACAAAGCATTATCACTTAGTGAATACATGAACTCCTCAAACTACGGTAATCACCGAAAAGAATCCCAACCTTGGGGTATGCGGATCATAAATCGTAATAGGTGTCTACAACTTGCAAGATAGGATCAAGAACACAAATATATTCATGAAAACACAATAGATTCAGATCTAAAATCATGGCACTCGGGCCCTAGTGACAAGCATTAAGCATAGCAAAGTCATAGCAACATCAATCTCATAACATAGTGGATACTAGGGATCAAACCCTAACAAAACTAACTCGATTACATGATAAATCTCATCCAACCCATCACCATCCAGCAAGCCTACAATGGAATTACTCACGCACGGCGGTGAGCATCATGAAATTGGTGATGGAGGAAGGTTGGTGATGATGATGGCGACGAATCCCCCTCTCCGGAGCCCTGAACGGACTCCAGATCAGCCCTCCCGGTGAGGAACAGGAGGTGGCGGCGGCTCCATATCATAAAACGCGATGCATCCTTCTCTCTGATTTTATCTCTCGGGATGTGAATATATAGAGTTGGAGTTAGGGTCGGAGGAGGTCGAGGGTGTCAGGACCCCGATTCCAAGTTACATCGATCTAGCCGGTAACACCTTATATCACTTTGCGGCCTCACGCACGGTATTCCCATGGGTGTCGCCTTACCATGGCCCGGGACCGTTTGCGCCTTTTGGCTCATGGATATGATAGTGTCGCTAGCATCCATATGACAAAGAACCCGGGCCGACATGACTAGTCGTGAACCCAAAGTGGCACTAACTTACGGGGACAGCCATACATGAATCAACATCAAGCATGTCGGTCAGCAGCGTGCGAATCCGGGCTGTAGCACTGGGCTAACAGGACTCCGGTGAACCGGGCTGTAGCAGGCTAGGCAGGACTCCGGATGTCACCGCGTGACATTTCCCCGAAGGGACAGACACAGGAACGAAGTGAATCACATGCCGGCCAGTCAAGTGTTCCGGAGCAGTAGTGCTGGGCTAGCAGGACTCCGGTGAACCGGGCTGTAGCGGACTACTATGGCTCATGGAAGCACAAGTCTACATTTCCCCATAAGAGAGGCTACCAAGGATAAATAACTAGGTTGTCGGATCCCACACATACCAAGCATTTCAATCATACACACAATATGCTCGATCTGTGTAAATACAACATGGCATCGCAACATAACTCTACGACTCAAGGATTTATTCATTAGGCTCCGAGGAGCGAGATATTACAAACATGGGTCTCATGACCCAACATTTAGAGCATACAAGTCAAATCACATGCGGAAGCTTACCATGTCTGAGTACAGACATCTACAAATGAAAAAGGCTGCTAAGCCGACTATCTACCAGATCCTGCCGAGGGCACAAGATCGTAGCTGAGGTAACAAGCTAAACGTCGAAGTCCACGCGGAACTACTAGCGAGACTGACGTCTCTCTGCAAAACATAAAATAGGCAAACGTGAGTACAAATGTACCCATCAAGACTTACATCAGAACTAGCTACATATGCATCGGTATCAATGAAGGGGTGGTGGAGTTTGACTGCAGCAAGCCAGCTTTGACTCGGTGGCTATCCTGAACTACGACTGCAAATAACTCTTTTGAGGTGGCGCACACGAGTCCACATATTCACCATATCAATACACCACTATGGATCC
Source organism: Triticum aestivum (assembly GCF_018294505.1). Taxonomy (NCBI): domain Eukaryota; kingdom Viridiplantae; phylum Streptophyta; class Magnoliopsida; order Poales; family Poaceae; genus Triticum; species Triticum aestivum. The sequence goes on from NC_057805.1 coordinate 323,156,086, forward strand.
GCTCCCGTCTCCCTACGAGAAGGCCATCCATGGCACTCACGCTTATCTTGCGAGTTTTAGGGTATCCACTTTCACTTGTCTATGAACTGTTATAGGCAACCCAGAAGTCCTTTAGTGGGGACACGGCTATTCGAATAGATGATGTTAACCCTGCAGGGGTGTACTTCTTCACACACGCTCTCACCACTTATCGCCGTTTACATGACATGTACTCGGCACCCTTCAAGCGGAAGCCCAGCGAGGGTGTCGGCCACGGCCTACCTAAACACTCAAGTCTCTAGTCCAGGTTTATCGCCTATTCAGGTTCCATTCGCAGGGAGTCCGGCTGAGGTTTCCACATACGGCCCCGAACGATGTGTACAGGGTTCCGAGACACCAATCGGGCGCCCGGCATGCCCGGCCACGTGCCTACCGCATCACAGCCCACCCCTCGGGTCAGCGCTGCGCACGGCCTCCAGCATACTACAAACACCAGAAACTACTTGCAACTCCTCGACAGAGGACAAGGGTGGTTAAGAAGCCGAGAGAGTCAATTAAGGATCCCAATGTGTGGTAGTAGCTATTCATGGATCACAAACACAGAACTCAGTTCCCGAGGATGGTTTCAATGAGACAACCCACCATGTACTCCTACAAGGCCTCTCACCGCTACCTTTACCAAATCGTGTTCACACACTTAGCTCACACACAGTAGGACATGTTCATCACCATTCCAATTCATTCCCGATGAATCAGACCTGACTCAACTCTAAGCAGTAGCAGGCATGACAAACAAGCATGAATGAGTAGGCACATCAGGGCTCAAACAACTCCTACTCATGCTAGTGGTTTCATCTATTTACTATGGCAATGAAAGGTCATGCAGAGGAAAAGGGGTTCAACTACCGCAGCAAGTAACAGATGAATCGTTATTGTCCTAATGCAGTAAAAGAGAGCAGGAGCGAGAGAGTGGGATTGTATCGGAATGAACAAGGGGGTTTTGCTTGCCTGGCACTTCTGAAGATAGTATAGCTCTTCATCGGTGACATCGAACTCATCGCCGGAACAACGTCTATTGAGGAGGGACAAATACCGGCAACATAGAGGAAACACAATCAATGCAATGCCACAATATGATGCATGATCGTGACATGGCAATATGCTGTGGTTTGAGCTAATGCAACTAGAAACCAGATTAAATGAAGTTGGTTTGAACCAAGGGTTCAAATTCAAACTCCATATGTGCTTATTTAAATGTCAATTATGCAAATTGCCATATACAACAACCTTAGGTTGTTCAAACATGCATGCAAATGCAATGAACAGATTCCTTGAATTTTTCTGATAATTTTTCATATATAACTTATTTCATTTGGAGCTATAGATTAATTTCTATGATTTTTCAAAGTTTTGGATATTTTCTGAATTAAAAAATCATTTAAGATTTATTTAAATTCCAGAAAAGGATTACTGCGTTAGCCTGACATCATCATGATGTCAGTAGGTCAACGGGGCACGGTCCAGGTCAAACCTGACCAGTGGGACCCACTGGTCAGTGACCCTATGACATTTAGTGTCACAGACAGGTGGGTCCGGTCAACGGCCACGTCAGCGAGGTCAACGCCGACGCGTGGGGCCACTGTGTTTAGATTAAACTTAAACTATTTTTGCTAGCTGGATAGTTAGGCAGTGGGGCCCGCATGTCAGTGAGCCAGGGGGTTAGTTAGTGGGTCAATTAGCCGCTAATGACGTGTCCACGTCAACCAAAACGGCGGTTAGCCGCTGGTGCTAATCGGGACACTGCGGGGTTGCCCGTCCGGCCAACTCCGGCGACAAGAGGTCGCGCGGCCGGGCGCGTTTTAACGCCCGCAGCAGGGCGCATCTGATGGTGGTGGTGGCTGGACCTGGGGTGGTCTGTGGCGGCGGCGGAGGCAAGTTGGGTGGCGGCCGGAGTTCGGGTGTGCACGGGGTTGCGGCTACGGTGCAGGGCAGGCCTAACGGGTGGGTGATTCGAGCTCCTGGAGATTCCCTGAGTGCGTTGACGTGCTCGGAGGCGATCTTGCGCGGCCGTAGCCGCAGTGGCGGCATGGCCGGCGGCGAGGAGCTATCGGCTCCGGTGAAACTAGGGCTACACGGTGCAAAAGAGGCGGGGAGAGAGGGGTTCGGAGCGGAAGCTCACAGCGATGCCGAAGAGGAGGTCAGCGAGCCTGGGGAGGTCCTGGCGGCGCCGAATCGACCGGAGGCGAGCTCGGGTGCCCGAGGTTGAAGACGAGGCAGAAACGTCGCGGTGGTGCTCCCGCGGTCGAACGGACTGGTGTAGACGATGAAGGAGACGACGCCGGTCCTTCTGGATGCTTCGGCAAGGCGAGGGGTGGACAGTGGCCACGGTGGTTCTCGTCGGCGGCGGCGGGCGCATTCGGTGAGGAGAACAGAGGAGGGGGAGAGCGTTCGGGGGAGAGAGAGGGAGAGCCACACGGCTCTGGGGGTCGCGTGGCGTCGTCCGGACGTGTCGAGGAGGAGCCAGGCAGGCAGGGAGGGAGGAGGTGGCCGGGCGCATTCCGGTGCGCGGTGGCCACACGCCTCGCGTCCTTCTGGCGCGAGGTGGGAGACGGTGGTGGCTCTAGTGGGATGGGCCAGGTAAGTGGGCCACCAGGTGGGCTGCGCAGGTAACCTCAGGTGGGTTTTCTCTCTCTCTCTCTCTCTTTTTCTAATTCTTTTCTGTTTTTCTATTTCTTCTATAGTGTCAGGGCTTTATTAAAAATACTTAGGCACACTCAAAAATCATGAAACTTGCTCAAGCCCACTGTTTGGAATATATCCAACAGTAAACATTTAAGTTTATGATTATTTGGACATTTAAAATATTTTATAGCATTTAAATGTCCAAATGCAAATAGAGTATGATTTAATTCAGAGCCCAAATAGATCATGGAAAAATGTGCATCACCTCTGGTTACTGTTTACAGCATTTTCCATAAATGATGAACATTTTTGAAAGCCATTTGGATTTACTGAAAATATTTTAGGTGAACCTAGTGAATTCCTTTGATGCTAGGGGTTTAGGCAATCCCCATTTCAAGTTTCAAACAAATATAGACATGATGCATGGATGCTTATGAAACTAATTGCAATCAAACTCTAGGGCTGTGACAACTCACCCCCACTAAACAGGAATCTCGTCCTGAGATTCAAGACGTGAGGTAAGAAGACACAGGGGGTACAAGCTAACATGATCTTCATGATCCATTGCTTCAGATCGATCTTGGCGTCCTTCCTTTCAAGATCTTCATCCAACACGATGACGACGGACAGGAACCCTACCGGAATCGATCTTCTCGAAGATCAGGCAACTCAAGATCAACTCTTAGGGTGAGATATAAAACATCTCTTGAGCTGAGACACGAAACATACATTCGGGGGGATGGGGTGTAACAGATGACGAAGGTCCACTAGGTAGGCAACAAATCCACGCTCGATCACGACGTAGCGAGGAGTTAACTGCCATGATTCCACAACGGGGCACCTTGGGGAAGGTGACTCGTAGAGTTATTCCCTTAGATGGCAAAAAGAATTACGTTTGATGTCTAGATCATTGAAACTCTTTATACCAGCCTAAGGCAATCACAATCGATCGTTTGGCGGAGTTCAAAGGAATGGCATAACCGGATTCGAATGGATGATGTGGACTACCTTGTTGAAGACAACGCGATGGATGATTTTGCTTATCATTGGAAATGGATGGGACCCATGGTAGGACCACCTCTGAAGATGATCCTGAACAACAATTGCTGAGAAGGGCAATCCAAGGGAGATTGGCACAAGGCGGTGCAAGCTGGGAACAAAATGCAAATGTCGGAAATGTTCCAACCATCATATCTGCCTTAGATTCAGATCTGGTTGGTGCCAGGACATTCCAGACTCATCAAGTCTAGAAAGAAAAATGGAAGTTTGCAACACAAATCGACGAGATGACGTTGCAAGATTCTCGGGGAGTGAACTACGATAGCAAGCTCCAAAATATGAGCTGGTTCTGCTACATACATGTGAACATGTTGTCCAAGACAAGAATGTGCACATAGTAGTCTTATAATAAAACACTATCGAGTTCCGGTTAGGATCCATCATCAAGGATTTCGAAGTCTTTACGCGCGCTAGACTTCTTTTCCTTGAACAAGTCAATCAGTGGCTTGGGGTGCTAGGGAACATATGGAATGAAGGTTGCAAGTCTCCAAACCACAGGATACTTCGCACATATGCATGAATGACTTGGGATGATTCCAGAGGAAGCAAAAACAAGCTTTCTCGAATTCACGACGGCAACTTGCATCGATTGCACGTGAACTTAGAGGAAGTCGCTACTTTCATCCAAACATATGCTTCATGAACAGAACACGAAGATAATGCTTATAAAGTTTCCAATACTAGCTGGATGTTCAACACGAATCATGGAGAAGGTAGCAGTGTTGCTGATGGGCTCAACAACAATTCATCCAGGTTTCCATGGAGATGGAATTCCATAATTATGTGAACAAGTGATAGCATTGGTGAGACCCAAAAGATATAATGGTGTATGCTCGAGGGATCAACCACGAGTAAGACAACATTATGAACATCATTGGTTCTGATTTGATTTGATGATAGCCCATACTCAAATCAATGTTTTGATACAACAATAGGTCCAACAACTGATCACAAGGACCAATCGATGAAGATATTATCTTTCTTCAACACACACACACACACACTCACACAAAAGGATATCCCCTAACATGAACTAAGTCAGACAAGCTTTTATCTTCCAACTCTCCAAGTTGTTGTTTGGCTTAACCAACTAGCTCAGGGGTATGCAACACAGATTCTTGGAGAAAGAGTGGTTTATTGGAAAACCAACTTGATCACGAATTCAACATATCGGTCATGGGACAACCTGGTGGTACTTCCAAGAAGATATTTGGAAAATCACGATCCACCGACATGTTATTAAGATCGAGAACAATCTTGCTTTTCAGGGCAAGACGATGTGATCAGGAGAGTGATGGATTACACAATCCTAACTCATTGATCGAAGGGTGCACCAGAAATATGGACTAGGAAGCACGATCAATCTTAGAATGATAAAACAATAACCAACACGCTAAGAATGAGTTTATTGTCCATTAACTACCAAGCAACGGGGTTGCTAGGAGTATTGATTTCACACATCATAGTTTACTTGTCGGCATTCCGGTTACAACAACACGGGACCGAGGAATGAATAGTGATGGCGAGAAGTATCACTGTATCAAGAGTTCATAGAAGGTTGTGCAATTCCTATGATATTCCTGACATAAAGAGGGCAATACTTTAGGGTAGAACAGAATCAAAAGCTGGATTGGCATTTTGATCTGTGGAATACAACTGCTTTGACCCAATCCTAGATATGGATGAGGTACTGGAGTTTGTTTCTCCTAGTCATTCCGGAATAGAATGGCTTGACAGACCACAAGAATAATAGGCATCGACAGCGAATGCACGCATACTCTTGACTATCAAATGATAGACGGGGGTCAGAATACAACTAAAGAGAACAACTCAAGGAACATATAACTTTCTGAGTTGTGGATTCATGGGTTAGTATGTCAAACGAGTTCAACATATTTCTTCCTGATAACCCATGCAGAATGATAGAACTGGCAGAGTCACAATATGAATGGAGTACTCCTCAAGAGCACCCCGGTTGTGATCTTTTGGTTCAAAAGAACTTCTGCCATGATGGTTCATGGTATTGGAAGAATGAGACACCATGGACCTCGAGGACTATCGCAAAGGTTACTAATATCTTAAGGGAACTAGCAAATACTAACAACATGAAGTAGGGTGAATCTCGGGTTCAAAAACCCAGGAGTAGAATACCTACTACTAAGTAGCATCATGGGATGCTTTCGGGAATGATGGCCAGATTCATCACACTAGGAATATAAAGCATGGCTAGCTTACTAGGTGACTCCCTAGAACACCTAGGGTCATAATAATAGCTCCAACATATATGTCGAGCCAATAGAGTACCCCAACTCACCGATTAGTGTGGTTGAACTGGCCCAAAGGGACATCGGGAACGGAAAGAAGGGATTTGCAAATGCATCAGACTATTCAGAAAGCTGGGACGACTCGGACAGCATAACGGTTGTAAATGCTCAAAATGATTTGAGACATCATGCAAAATGGTGGCATAACCACTCAACAACAACATATCAAGGTTCTGGTTCAACTGACAACATACTAAAAGTAGTAGAAACTGAATTGAGGCCTGGAACCAACAATCCTACAAGTCTTAGGATTAGTAACACGTGATCATGATAGAAAGATGAGAAGCCTAGTTCTTAATCCCCGTAGAAGAGAAGAGGATGACTCAGATCAGAAGGCCATAAGGTGAAGGAGTAAAAAGAGCCTTACGTTCCCTTCCACAATCAATTCCCCTACATAACTAAAGCATTCTAGACACAACTTCGACCAGTTTGGCTTGGTAATCCTACAGGTAGTCAGGCTCTGATGCCAAAGCTGTCAGGACCCCGATTCCAAGTCACATCGATCTAGCCGGTAACACCTCATATCACTTTGCGGCCTCACGCACGGTATTCCCACGGGTGTCGCCTTACCATGGCCCGGGACCGTTTGCGCCTTTTGGCTCACGTATATGATAGTGTCGCTAGCATCCATATGACAGAGAACCCGGGCCGACATGACTAGTCGTGAACCCAAAGTGGCACTAACTTACGGGGACAGGCATACATGAATCAACATCGAGCATGTCGGTCAGCAGCGTGCGAATCCGGGCTGTAGCACTGGGCTAACAGGACTCCGGTGAACCGGGCTGTAGCAGGCTAGGCAGGACTCCGGATGTCACCGCGTGACATTTCCCCGAAGGGACAGACACAGGAACGAAGTGAATCACATGCCGGCCAGTCAAGTGTTCCGGAGCAGTAGTGCTGGGCTAGCAGGACTCCGGTGAACCGGGCTGTAGCGGACTACTATGGCTCATGGAAGCACAAGACTACATTTCCCCATAAGAGAGGCTACCAAGGATAAACAACTAGGTTGTCGGATCCCACACATACCAAGCATTTCAATCATACACACAATATGCTCGATATGTGTAAATACAACATGGCATCACAACATAACTCTACGACTCAAGTATTTATTCATTAGGCTCCGAGGAGCGAGATATTACAAACATGGGTCTCATGACCCAACATTCAGAGCATACAAGTCAAAACACATGCGGAAGCTTAACATGTCTGAGTACAGACATCTACAAATGAAAAAGGCTGCGAAGCCGACTATCTACCAGATCCTGCCGAGGGCACAAGATCGTAGCTGAGGTAACAAGCTAAACGTCGAAGTCCACGCGGAACTACTAGCGAGACTGACGTCTCTCTGCAAAACATAAAATAGGCAAACGTGAGAACAAATGTACCCAGCAAGACTTACATCAGAACTAGCTACATATGCATCGGTATCAATGAAGGGGTGGTGGAGTTTGACTGCAGCAAGCCAGCTTTGACTCGGTGGCTATCCTGAACTACGACTGCTAATAACTATTTTGAGGTGGCGAACACGAGTCCACATATTTACCATATCAATACACCACTATGGATCCGCTCCCGTCTCCCTACGAGAAGGCCATCCATGGCACTCACGCTTATCTTGCGAGTTTTAGGGTATCCACTTTCACTTGTCTATGAACTGTTATAGGCAACCCAGAAGTCCTTTAGTGCGGACACGACTACTCGAATAGATGATGTTAACCCTGTAGGCGTGTACTTCTTCACACACGCTCTCACCACTTATCGCCGTTTACACGACATGTACTCGGCAACCTACAAGCGGAAGCCCAACGAGGGTGTCGGCCACGGCCTACCTAAACACTCAAGTCTCTAGTCCAGGTTTATCGCCTATTCAGGTTCCATTCACAGGGAGTCCGGTCGAGGTTTCCACATACGGCCCCGAACGATGTGTACAGGGTTCCGAGACACCAAACGGGCGCCCGGCATGCCCGGCCACGTGCCTACCGCATCACAGCCCACCCCTCGGGTCAGCGCTGCGCACGGCCTCCAGCATACTACAAACACCAGAAACTACTTGCAACTCCTGGACAGAGGACAAGGGTGGTTAAGAAGCCGAGAGAGTCAATTAAGGATCCCAATGTGTGGTAGTAGCTATTCATGGATCACAAACACAGAACTCAGTTCCTGAGGACGGTTTCAATGAGACAACCCACCATGTACTCCTACATGGCCTCTCACCGCTACCTTTACCAAATCGTGTTCACACACTTAGCTCACACACAGTAGGACATGTTCATCACCATTCCAATTCATTCCCGATGAATCAGACCTGACTCAACTCTAAGCAGTAGCAGGCATGACAAACAAGCATGAATGAGTAGGCACATCAGGGCTCAAACAACTCCTACTCATGCTAGTGGGTTTCATCTATTTACTATGGCAATGACAGGTCATGCAGAGGAAAAGGGGTTCAACTACCGCAGCAAGTAACAGATGAATCGTTGTTGTCCTAATGCAGTAAAAGAGAGCAGGAGCGAGAGAGTGGGATTGTATCGGAATGAACAAGGGGGTTTTGCTTGCCTGGCACTTCTGAAGATAGTATAGCTCTTCATCGATGACATCGAACTCATCGCCGGAACAACGTCTATTGAGGAGGGACAAATACCGGCAACATAGAGGAAACACAATCAATGCAATGCCACAATATGATGCATGATCATGACATGGCAATATGTTGTGGTTTGAGCTAATGCAACTAAAAACCAGATTAAATGAAGTTGGTCTGAACCAAGGGTTCAAATTCAAACTCCATATGTGCTTATTTAAATGTCAATTATGCAAATTGCCATATACAGCAACCTTAGGTTGTTCAAACATGCATGCAAATGCCATAAACAGATTCCTTGAATTTTTCTCATAACTTTTCATATATAACTTATTTCATTTGGAGCTATAGATTAATTTCTATGATTTTTCAAAGTTTTGGATATTTTCTGAATTAAACAAATCATTTAAGATTTATTTAAATTCTAGAAAAGGATTACTGCGTCAGCCTGACATCATCATGACGTCAGTAGGTCAACAGGGCACGGTCCGGGTCAAACCTGACCAGTGGGACCCACTGGTCAGTGACCCTGTGACATTTAGTGTCACAGACACGTGGGTCCGGTCAACGGCCACGTCAGCGAGGTCAACGCCGACGCGTGGGGCCACTGTGTTTAGATTAAACTTAAACTATTTTTGCTAGCTGGATAGTTAGGCAGTGGGGCCCGCATGTCAGCGAGCCAGGGGGTTAGTTAGTGGGTCAATTAGCCGCTAACGACGTGTCCATGTCATCGAAAACGGCGGTTAGCCACCGGTGCTAATCGGGACACGGCAGGGTTGCCCATCCGGCCAACTCCGGCGACGAGTGGTCGCGCGGCCGGGCGCATTGGAAGCAGCAGGGCGCATCTGATGGTGGTGGTGGCTGGACCTGGGGTGGTCTGTGGCGGCGGCGGAGGCAAGTTGGGCGGCGGCCGGAGTTCGGGTGTGCACGGGGTTGCGGCTACGGTGCAGGGCAGGCCTAACGTGCGGGTGATTTGAGCTCCTGGAGACTCCCTGAGTGCGTTGACGTGCTCGGAGGCGAGCTTGCGCGGCTGTAGCCACGGTGGCGGCATGGCCGGCGGCGAGGAGCTATCGGCTCCGGTGAAACTAGGGCTACGCGGTGCAAAAGAGGCGGGGAAGAGAGGGGTTCAGAGCGGAAGCTCACAGCGATGCCGAAGAGGAGGTCAGTGAGCCCGGGGAGGTCCTGCGGCGCCGAATCGACCGGAGGCGAGCTCGGGTGCCCGAGGTTGAAGACGAGGCAGAAACATCGCTGCGGTGCTCCCACGGTCGAACGGACTGGTGTAGACGATGAAGGAGACGATGCCGGTTCTTCTGGATGCTTCGGCAAGGCGAGGGGTGGACGGTGGCCACGGTGGTTCTCGTCGGCGGCGGCGAGCGCGTTCGGTGAGGAGAACAGAGGAGGGGGAGAGCGTTCGGGGGAGAGAGAGAGGGAGAGCCAGACGGCTCTGGGGGTCGTGTGGCGTAGTCCGGACGCGTCGAGGAGGAGCCAGGCAGGCGGGGAGGGAGGAGGTGGTCGGGCGCATTCCGGTGCGCGGTGGCCACACGCCTTGCGTCCTTCTCGCGCGAGGTGGGAGACGGTGGCGGCTCTGGTGGGCTGGGCCAGGTAAGTGGGCCGCCAGGTGGCTGCGCAGGTAACCTCAGGTGGGTTTTCTCTCTCTCTTTTTCTAATTCTTTTCTGTTTTTCTATTTCTTCTGTAGTGTCAGGGCTTTATTGAAAATACTTAGGCACACTCAAAAATCATGAAACTTGCTCAAGCCCACTGTTTGGAATATATCCAACAGTAAACATTTAAGTTTATGATTATTTGGACATTTAAAATATTTTATAGCATTTAAATGTCCAAATGCAAATAGAGTATCATTTAATTCAGAGCCCAAATAGGTCATGGAAAAATGTGCATCACCTCTGGTTACTGTTTACAGCATTTTCCATAAATGATGAACATTTTTGAAAGCCATTTGGATTTACTGAAAATATTTTAGGTGAACCTAGTGAATTCCTTTGATGCTAGGGGTTTACGCAATCCCCATTTCAAGTTTCAAACAAATATAGACATGATGCATGGGTGCTTATGAAACTAATTGCAATCAAACTCTAGGGCTGTGACACAGGGAGCCCACAAGCCACCAGTGGGCGCCCCAGGGGGGCGCCCCCAGGCTTCTGGCCAATGGGTGGACCCCCTCTGGTTGATTCTTTCGCCAGTATTTTTTATATATTCGAAAAATATTCTTCGTAAATTTTCTGGTCATTCCGAGAACTTTTATTTTTGCACAAAAATAACACCAAGGCAATTCTGCTGAAAACAGCGTCAGTCCAGGTTAGTTCCATTCAAATCATCCAAATTAGAGTCCAAAACAAGGGCAAAAGACTTTGAAAAGTAGATACGATGGAGACGTATCAGTACACTGCCAGAGGCATTCATATAGACTATAGAGTCATATTTTGTGAAGGAAATATGCCCTAGAGGCAATAATAAAGTTATTATTTATTTCCTTATTTCATGATAAATGTTTATTATTCATGCTAGAATTGTATTAACCGGAAACTTGACACATGTGTGAATACATAGACAAACATAGTGTCACTAGTATGCCTCTACTTGACTAGCTCGTTGATCAAAGATGGTTATGTTTCCTAGCCATAGACATGAGTTGTCATTTGATTAACGGGATCACATCATTAGGAGAATGATGTGATTGACTTGACCCATTCCGTTAGCTTAGCACTCGATCGTTTAGTAAATTGCTATTGCTTTCTTCACGACTGATACATGTTCCTATGACTATGAGATTATGCAACTCCCGTTTACTGGTGGAACACTTTGTGTGCTACCAAATGTCACAACGTAACTGGGTGATTATAAAGGTGCTCTATAGGTGTCTCCGAAGGTACTTGTTGGGTTGGCGTATTTCGAGATTAGGATTTGTCACTCCGATTGTCGGAGAGGTATCTCTGGGCCCACTCGATAATGCACATCACTTAAGCCTTGCAAGCATTACAACTAATGAGTTAGTTGCGGATGATGTATTACAGAACGAGTAAAGAGACTTGCCGGTACCGAGATTGAACTAGGTATTGAGATACCGACGATCAAATCTCGGGCAAGTAACATACCGATGACAAAGGGAACAACGTATGTTGTTATGCGGTTTGACCGATAAAGATCTTCGTAGAATATGTGGGAGCCAATATGAGCATCCAGGTTCCGCTATTGGTTATTGACCGGTGACGTGTCTCGGTCATGTCTACATAGTTCTCGAACCCGTAGGGTCCGCACGCTTAAAGTTTTGATGACAGTTATATTATGAGTTTATATGTTTTGATGTACCGAAGGTTGTTCAGAGTCCCGGATGTGATCACGGACATGACGAGGAGTCTCGAAATGGTCGAGACATGAAGATTGATATATTGGAAGCCTATGTTTGGATATCGGAAGTGTTCCGGGTGAAATCGGAATTTTACCGGAGTACCGGGAGGTTACCGGAACCCCCCGGGGGCTTAATGGGCCATAGTGGGCCTTAGTGGAAGAGAGGAGAGGCGGCCAGGCAGGGCCGCGCGCCCCTCCCCCTAGTCCGAATAGGACAAGGAGAGGGGGGCGGCCCCCCTTTCCTTCCTCTCTCCCTCCTCTTTCCCCCTCCACTCCTAGTCCAACAAGGAAAAGGGAGGGAGTCCTACTCCCGGTGGGAGTAGGACTCCTCCTGGCGTGCCCCTTCTGGCTGGCCGCACCTCTCCCCCTTGCTCCTTTATATACGGGGGCAGGGGGCACCCTAGAGACACAACAATTGATCGTTTGATCTTTTAGCCGTGTGCGGTGCCCCCCCTCCACCATAGTCCAGCTCGATAATACTGTAGCGGTGCTTAGGCGAAGCCCTGCGTCGGTAGAACATCATCATCGTCACCACGCCGTCGTGCTGACGAAACTCTCCCTCAACACTCGGCTGGATCGGAGTTCGAGGGACGTCATCGGGCTGAACGTGTGCTGAACTCAGAGGTGTCGTGCGTTCGGTCGGATCGTGAAGACGTATGACTACATCAACCGTTTTATGCTAACGCTTCCGCTTTCGGTCTATGAGGGTACGTGGACAACACTCTCCCCTCTTGTTGCTATGCATCACCATGATCTTGCGTGTGCGTAGGAATTTTTTTGAAATTACTACGTTCCCCAATAGTGGTATCAGAGCCTGGTTTTATGCGTTGATGTTATATGCACGAGTAGAACACAAGTGAGTTGTGGGCGATATAAGTCATACTGCTTACCAGCATGTCATACTTTGGTTCGACGATATTGTTGGATGAAGCGGCCCGGACCGACATTACGTGTACGCTTACGCGAGACTGGTTCTTCCGACGTGCTTTGCACAGAGGTGGCTGGCGGGTGTCGGTTTCTCCAACATTAGTTGAACCGAGTGTGGCTACGCCCAGTCCTTGCGAAGGTTAAAACAGCACCAACTTGACAAACTATCGTTGTGGTTTTGATGCGTAGGTGAGAATGGTTCTTGCTAAGCCCGTAGCAGCCACGTAAAACTTGCAACAACAAAGTAGAGGACGTCTAACTTGTTTTTGCAGGGCATGTTGTGATGTGATATGGTCAATACATGATGCTAAATTTTATTGTATGAGATGATCATGTTTTGTAACCGAGTTATCGACAACTAGCAGGAGCCATATGGTTGTCGCTTTATTGTATGCAATGCAATCGCCCTGCAATGCTTTACTTTATCACTAAGCGGTAGCGGTAGTCGTAGAAGCATAAAATTGGCGAGACGACAACGATGCTACGATGGAGATCAAGGTGTCGCGCCGGTGACGGTGGTGATCATGACGGTGCTTCGGAGATGGAGATCACAAGCACAAGATGATGATGGCCATATCATATCACTTATATTGATTGCATGTGATGTTTATCTTTTATGCATCTTATCTTGCTTTGATTGACGGTAACATTATAAGATGATCCCTCGCTAAATTATCAAAGTATAAGTGTTCTCCCTGAGTATGCACCATTGTGAAAGTTCTTCGTGCTGAGACACCACGTGATGATCAGGTGTGATAGGCTCTACGTTCAAATACAACGGGTGCAAAACAGTTGCACACGCGGAATACTCAGGTTAAGCTTGACGAGCCTAGCATATAACAGATATGGCCTCGGAACACGAAGACCGAAAGGTCGAGCGTGAATCATATAGTGGATATGATCAACATAGTGATGTTCATCGTTGAAACTACTCCATCTCACGTGATGATCGGACATGGTTTAGTAGGTATGGATCACGTGATCACTTAGAGGATTAGAGGGATGTCTATCTAAGTGGGAGTTCTTAAGTAATATGATTAATTGAACTTAAATTTATCATGAACTTAGTACCTGATAGTATCTTGCTTGTCTATGTTGATTGTAGATAGATGGCCCGTGTTGTTGTTCCGTTGAATTTTAATGCGTTCCTTGAGAAAGCAAAGTTGAAAGATGATGGTAGCAATTACACGGACTGGGTCCGTAACTTGAGGATTATCCTCATTGCTGCACAGAAGAATTACGTCCTGGAAGCACCGCTGGGTACCAGACCTGCTACAGGAGCAACACCAGATGTTATGAACGTCTGGCAGAGCAAAGCTGATGACTACTCCATAGTTCAGTGTGCCATGCTTTACGGCTTAGAACCGGGTCTTCAACGACGTTTTGAACGTCATGGAGCATATGAGATGTTCCAGGAGTTGAAGTTAATATTTCAAGCAAATGCCCGGATTGAGAGATATGAAGTCTCCAATAAGTTCTACAGCTGCAAGATGGAGGAGAATAGTTCTGTCAGTGAGCATATACTCAAGATGTCTGGGTACTGCAATCACTTGATTCAACTCAGAGTTAATCTTTCAGATGATAGCGTCATTGACAGAATTTTCCAATCACTGCCACCAAGCTACACGAGTTTCGTGATGAACTATACCATGCAAGGGATGGATAAGACGATTCCCAAGCTCTTCGCAATGCTAAAGGTTGCGGAGGTAGAAATCAAAAAGGAGCATCAAGTGTTGATGGTCAATAAGGCCACCAGTTTCAAGAAAAAGGGCAAAGGGAAGAAGAAGGGGAACTTCAAGAAGAACAGCAAGCAAGTTGCTGTTCAGGAGAAGAAACCCAAGTCTGGACCTAAGCCTGAGACTGAGTGCTTCTACTGCAAGCAGACTAGCCACTGGAAGCGGAACTGCCCCAAGTATTTGGCGGATAAGAAGGATGGCAAGGTGAACAAAGGTATATGTGATATACATCTTATTGATGTGTACCTTACTAATGCTCGCAGTAGCACCTGGGTATTTGTTACTGGTTCTGTTGCTAATATTTGCAACTCGAAACAGGGGCTACGGATTAAGCGAAGATTGGCTAAGGACGAGGTGACGATGCGCGTGGGAAATGGTTCCAAAGTCGATGTGATCGCGGTCGGCATGCTACCTCTACATCTGCCTTCGGGATTAGTTTTAGACCTAAATAATTGTTATTTGGTGCCAGCGTTAAGCATGAACATTATATCTGGATCTTGTTTGATGCGAGACGGTTATTCATTTAAATCAAAGAATAATGGTTGTTCTATTTATATGAGTAATATCTTTTATGGTCATGCACCCTTGAAGAGTGGTCTATTTTTGTTGAATCTCGATAGTGGTGATACACATATTCATAGTATTGAAGCCAAAAGATGCAGAGTTGATAATGATAGTGCAACTTATTTGTGGCACTGCCGTTTAGGTCATATCGTTGTAAAGCGCATGAAGAAACTCCATACTGATGGACTTTTGGAACCACTTGATTATGAATCACTTGGTACTTGCGAACCGTGCCTCATGGGCAAGATGACTAAAACGCCGTTCTCTGGACTATGGTGAGAGCAACAGATTTGTTGGAAATCATACATACAGATGTATGTGGTCCGATGAATGTTGAGGCTCGTGGCGGATATCGTTATTTTCTCACCTTCACAGATGATTTAAGCAGATATGGGTATATCTACTTAATGAAACATAAGTCTGAAACATTTGAAAAGTTCAAAGAATTTCAGAGTGAAGTTGAAAATCATCGTAACAAGAAAATAAAGTTTCTACGATCTGATCGTGGAGGAGAATATTTGAGTTATGAGTTTGTTCTTCATTTGAAACATTTCGGAATAGTTTCGCAACTCACGCCACCCGGAACACCACAGCGTAATGGTGTGTCTGAATGTCGTAATCGTACTCTACTAGATATGGTGCGATCTATGATGTCTCTTACTGATTTACCGCTATCGTTTTGGGGTTATGCTTTAGAGACGGCCGCATTCACATTAAATAGGGCACCATCAAACTCCGTTGAGACGACGCCTTATGAACTGTGGTTTGGCAAGAAACCAAAGTTGTCGTTTCTTAAAGTTTGGGGCTGCGATGCTTATGTGAAAAAGCTTCAACCTGATAAGCTCGAACCCAAATCGGAGAAATGCGTCTTCATAGGATACCCAAAGAAGACTGTTGGGTACACCTCTATCACAGATCCGAAGGCAAGACTTTTGTTGCTAAATTCGGAATTTTTCTGGAGAAGGAGTTTCTCTCGAAAGAAGTGAGTGGGAGGAAAGTAGAACTTGATGAGGTAACTGTACCTGCTCCCTTATTGGAAAGTAGTTCATCGCAGAAACCAGTTTCTGCGACGCCTATACCAATTAGTGAGGAAGTTAATGATGACGATCATGGAAATTCGGATCAAGTTATTACTGAACCTCATAGGTCAACCAGAGTAAGATCCGCACCAGAGTGGTACGGTAATCCTGTTCTGGAGGTTATGTTACTAGACCATGATGAACCTATGAACTATGAAGAAGCGATGGTGAGCCCAGATTCCGCAAAATGGCTTGAAGCCATGAAATCTGAGATGGGATCCATGTATGAGAACAAAGTGTGGACTTTGGTTGACTTGCCCGATGATCGACAAGCAATTGAGAATAAATGGATCTTCAAGAAGAAGACTGATGCTGACCGTAATGTTACTGTCTATAAAGCTCGACTTGTTGCAAAAGGTTTTCGACAAGTTCAAGGGATTGACTACGATGAGACCTTCTCACCCGTAGCGATGCTTAAGTCTGTCCGAATCATGTTAGCAATTGCCGCATTTTATGATTATGAAATTTGGAAATGGATGTCAAAACTGCATTCCTGAATGGATTTTTGGAAGAAGATTTGTATATGATGCAACCAGAAGGTTTTGTCGATCCAAAGGGAGCTAACAAAGTATGCAAGCTCCAGCGATCCATTTATGGACTGGTGCAAGCATCTCGGAGTTGGAATATATGCTTTGATAAGTTGATCAAAGCATATAGTTTTATACAGACTTGCGGTGAAGCCTGTATTTACAAGAAAGTGAGTGGGAGCACTACAGCATTTCTGATAAGTATATGTGAATGACATATTGTTGATCGGAAATAATGTAGAATTATTCTGCAAAGCATAAAGGAGTATTTGAAAGGAGTTCTTCAAAGAAGGACCTCGCTGAAGCTGCTTACATATTGAGCATCAAGATCTATAGAGATAGATCAAGACACTTGATAAGTTTTTTCAATGAGTACATACCTTGATAAGATTTTGAAGTAGTTCAAAATGGAACAGTCAAAGAAAGAGTTTCTTGCCTGTGTTACAAGGTGTGAAATTGAGTAAGACTCAAAGCCCGACCACGGCAGAAGATAGAAAGAGAATGAAAGTCATTCCCGATGCCTCGGCCATAGGTTCTATAAAGTATGCCATGCTGTGTACCAGATCTATTGTATACCCTACACTGATTTTGGCAAGGGAGTACAATAGTGATCTAGGAGCAGATCACTGGACAGCGGTCAAAATTACCCTTAGTGGAATAAGGATATGTTTCTCGATTATGGAAGTGACAAAAGGTTCGTCGTAAAGGGTTACGTCGATGCAAGTTTTGACACTAATCTAGATGACACTAAGTCTCGGTCTAGATACATATTGAAAGTGGGAGCAATTAGCTCCGTGCAGAGCATTGTAGACATAGAAATTTGCAAAATACTTACGGATCTGAATGTGACAGACCCGTTGACTAAAATTATCTCACAAGCAAAACATGATCACACCTTAGTACTCTTTGGGTGTTAATCACATAGCGATGTGAACTAGATTATTGACTCTAGTAAACCCTTTGGGTGTTGGTCACATGACGATGTGAACTATGGGTGTTAATCACGTGGTGATGTGAACTATTGATGTTAGATCACATGGCGATGTGAACTAGATTATTGACTCTAGTGCAAGTGGGAGACTGAAGGAATATGCCCTAGAGGCAATAATAAAGTTATTATTTATTTCCTTATTTCATGATAAATGTTTATTATTCATGCTAGAATTGTATTAAGCGGAAACTTGATACATGTGTGAATACATAGACAAACATAGTGTCACTAGTATGCCTCTACTTGACTAGCTCGTTGATCAAAGATGGTTATGTTTCCTAGCCATAGACATGAGTTGTCATTTGATTAATGGGATCACATCATTAGGAGAATGATGTGATGTACAAGACCCATCCGTTAGCTTAGCATAATGATCGTTTAGTTTTATTGCTATTGCTTTCTTCATGACTTATACATATTCCTTTGACTATGAGATTATGCAACTCCCGAATACCGGAGGAATGCCTTGTGTGCTATCAAACGTCACAACGTAACTGGGTGATCACAAAGATTCTCTACAGGTATCTCCGAAGGTGCTTGTTGGGTCAGCATAGATCGAGATTAGGATTTGTCACTGCGAGTATCGGAGAGGTATCTCCGGGCCCTCTCGGTAATACATATCATGATAAGCCTTGCAAGCAATGTAACTAATGAGTTAGTTGCAGGATGATGTATTATGGAACAAGTAAAGAGGCTTGCCGGTAATGATATTGAACTAGGTATACCGACGATCGAATCTCGGGCAAGTAACATACCGATGACAAAGGGAACAACGTATGTTGTTATGCGGTCTGACCGATAAATATCTTCGTAGAATATGTGGGAGCCAATATGAGCATCCAGGTTCCGCTATTGGTTATTGACCGGAGACGTGTCTCGGTCATGTCTAAATAGTTCTCGAACCCGTAGGGTCCGCACGCTTAAAGTTTCGATGACAGTTATATTATGAGTTTATATGTTTTGATGTACCGAAGGTTGTTAGGAGTCCCGGATGTGATCATGGACATGACGAGGAGTCTCGAAATGGTCGAGACATGAAGATTGATATATTGGAAGCCTATGTTTGGATATCGGAAGTGTTCCGGGTGAAATTGGAATTTTACCGGAGTACCGGGAGGTTACCGGAACCCCCCGTGGGCCATAGTGGGCCTTATTGGAAGAGAGGAGAGGCGGCCAGGGCAGGGCCGCGCGCCCCTCCCCCCCTAGTCCGAATAGGACAAGGAGAGGGGGCGGCGCCCCCTTTCCTTCCTCTCTCCCTCCTCTTTCCCCCTCCACTCCTAGTCCAACAAGGAAAAGGGAGGGAGTCCTACTCCCGGTGGGAGTAGGACTCCTCCTGGCACGCCCCTTCTAGCCGGCCGCACCTCTCCCCCTTGCTCCTTTATATACGGGGGCAGGGGGTACCCTAGAGACACAACAATTGATCGTTTGATCTTTTAGCCGTGTGCGGTGCCCCCCTCCACCATAGTCCACCTCGATAATACTGTAGCGGTGCTTAGGCGAAGCCCTGCGTCGGTAGAACATCATCATCGTCACCACGCCGTCGTGCTGACGAAACTCTCCCTCAACACTCGGCTGGATCGGAGTTCGAGGGACGTCACCGAGCTGAACGTGTGCTGAACTCGGAGGTGCCGTGCGTTCTGTACTTGATCGGTCGGATCGTGAAGACGTACGACTACATCAACCGCGTTGTGCTAACGCTTCCGCTTTCGGTCTACGAGGGTGCATGGACAACACTCTCCCCTCTCGTTGCTATGCATCACCATGATGTTGCATGTGCGTAGGAATTTTTTTGAAATTACTACGTTCCCCAACATTTTGTTCTAGTATCGAGTTGTAGTTTTGAGTTGTAAGGAAATAGAAGTGTGATGATCATCATTATTCATTATTAGAGCATTGTCCCAAGTGAGGAAATAAAAAAGGCCAAAAAGAGCCCAGAAAAAGGGGCCAAAAAGAGCCCACCAAAAAATGAGAGAAAAAGAGAGAGAGAGGGGTCAATGTTACTATCGTTTTCCACACTTGTGCTTCAAAGTAGCACCATGTTTTTCATACACAGAGTCTCTGATGGAAATATGCCCTAGAGGCAATAATAAAATGGTTATTATTATATTTCCTTAATCATGATAAAGTTTTATTATTCATGCTAAAATTGTATTGATCAGAAACTTAAATACATGTGTGAATACATAAACGAAATACCATGTCCCTAGTAAACCTCTACTAGACTAGCTCGTTGATCAAAGATGGTTAAGGTTTCCTAACCATATACATGAGTTATCATTTGATAACGGGATCACATCATTAGGAGAATGTTGTGATGGACAAGACCCATCCGTTAGCTTAGCATTATGATCGTTTAGTTTTATTGCTATTGCTTTCTTCATGTCAAATACATATTCGTTCGGTGTGAGATTATGCAACTCCCGGATACCGAGGAATGACTTTTGTGCTATCAAATGTCACAACGTAACTGGGTGATTATAAAGATGCTCTACAGGTATCTCCGAAGGTGTTTGTTGAGTTGGCATAGATCGAGATTAGGATTTGTCACTCTGAGTATCGAAGAGGTATCTCTGGGCCCTCTCGGTAATTCACACCATAAGCTTGCAAGCAGACGACTAAGGAGTTAGTCACGAGGTGATGTATTACGGAACTAGTAAAGAGATTTGCCGGTAACGAGATTGAACTAGGTATAAAGATACCGACAATCAAATCTCGGGCAAGTAACATACCGATAGACAAAGGGAATTACGTATGTTGTCATAACGGTTCGACCGATAAAGATCTTCGTAGAATGTGTAGGAGCTAATATGGGCATCCAGGTTCCGCTATTGGTTATTGACCGGAGAGGTGTCTCGGTCATGTCTACATAGTTCTCGAACTTGTAGGGTCCGCACGCTTAACATTCGATGATGATATAGTATTATATGAGTTATGTGAATTGGTGACCGAATGTTGTTCGGAGTCCCGGATGGGATCAAGGACATGATGAGGAGTCTCAAAATGGCCTAGAGGTAAAGATTGATAAATAGGACGATAGTATTCGGACAACAGAAGTGTTTCGGGGGGTACCGGTTACTTATTGGGTCACCGGAAGGGGTTCCGGGCACCCCCGGCAAAAGATATGGGCCTTATGGGCCAAGAGGGGAAATGTATCGGCCACAAGGGGCTGGTGCGCCCCCCATATGGGTCGGCCAAGAAGGAGAAGGAAAGAGGGGAAGGGAAAGGAAATAGAGGAATAGGGTTCCCCCTTCCTTCCCTCTCCCCTCTCTTTCCTTCCCTCTCCCCCTCTCTTTCCTTCCCCCTCCGACATATATGGCAGGGGGCGCGCGGCTAGGGAGGAGCCCAAGTAGGAATCGGTCCTACTTGGGGCGCCTCCTGGCCTCTCCCCTCCCCCTCCCACGTATATATATGTGGGGAGCACCTAGCATACACCAGATCAATTGTTAGCCGTGTGCGGCGCCCCCTCCACCGTTTACACCCCCGGTCATATCTTTGTAGTGCTTAGGCGAAGCCCTGCGAGGATCACTTCACCATCACCATCACCATGCCGTCGTGCTAACGGAACTCATCTACTACCTCAACAACTTGTTGGATCAAGAAGGCGAGGGACGTCACACAGCTGAACGTGTGTAGAACGCGGAGGTGTCGTGCGTTCGGTACTTGATCGGTTGACGTGAGAAGTTCAACTACATCAACCGCGTTGTGAAACGCTTCCGCTTACGGTCTACGAGGGTACGTAGACACACTCTCCCCCTCATTGCTATGCATCTCCATGGATAGACCATTGCATGTGCGTAGAATTTTTTTGTTTACCATGCAACGATTCCCAACAGTGGCATGATGAGCCAGGTCTATGTGTAGATGATATGCACGAGTAGAACACAAAGAGTTGTGGGCGGTGATAGTCATACTGCTTACCACCAACGTTTTATTTTGATTCAGCGGTATTGTGGGATGAAGCGGCCCGGACCAACCTTACATGTCCACGCACATGAGACCGGTTCCACCGATAGACATGCAACTAGTTTTGCATAAAGGTGGTTGACGGGTGTCTGTTTCTCCTACTTTAGTTGAATTGAATTTTACTGCGGCCAGTCCTTGAAGAAGGTTAAAACAGCAAACTTGATGAAACACCATTGTGTTTTTATGCGTAGGTAAGAACGGTTCTTGCTAGAAGCCCGTAGCAGCCACGTAAAACTTATACAACAAAGTAGAGGACGTCTAACTTGTTTTTGAGGGTATGTTGTGATGTGATATGGTCAAGGCAAGATATACGTTATTGTATGAGATGATAATGTTTTGTAAGTTATCGGCGAATGGCAGGAGCCTTATGGTTGCCTCTTTATTGTATGAAATGCAAACGCCATGTAATTGCTTTACTTTATCACTATGCATTAGCGATAGTTGTAGAAGCAATAGTTGGCGAGACGACCACGACACAACGATGGAGATCAAGGTGTCGAGCCGGTGACGATGGAGATCATGACGATGCTTTGGAGATGGAGATCAAAAGCACAAGATGATGATGGCCATATCATGTCATGTATTTTGATTGCATGTGATGTTTATCTTGTATGCATCTTATTTTTCTTAGTATGGCGGTAGCATTATAAGATGATCCCTTCACTAAATTTCGAGGTAAAAGTGTTCTCCCTGAGTATGCACCATTGCTACGGTTTGTTGTGTTGAGACACCACGTGATGATCAGGTGTGATAGACTCCACGTTCACATACAACGGGTGCAAGACAGTTTTGCACATGCAGAATACTTGGGTTAAACTTGACGAGCCTAGCATGTACAGACATGGCCTCGAAACACTTGAGACAGAAAGATCGAACGTGAATCATATAGTAGATATGATCAACATAGAGATGTTCACCATTGATGACTACCCCATCTCACGTGATAATCGGACATGGGTTAGTTGATTTGGATCACGTATCACTAAGATGACATGAGGGATGTCTTTTAAGTGGGAGTTCTTTAGTAATATGATTAATTGAACTTAATTTATCATGAACTTAGTCTTGATAGTTTTGCATATCTATGTTGTAGATCAATAGCTCACAATATAGCTCCTATATTTTTTTGATATGTTCCTAAAGAAAACTAAGTTGAAAGATGATAGTAGCAATGGTGCGGACTGGGTTCGTGATCTGAGGATTATCCTCATTGCTGCACAGAAGAATTATGTCTTTGATGCACCGCTAGGTAACAAACCTGTTGCAGGAGCAGATGCAGACGTTATGAACTTTTTGCAAGCTCGATATGATGACTACTTGATAGTTTAGTGCGCCATGCTTTACGACTTAGAACCGGGACTTCAAAAACGTTTTGAATGCCATAGAGCCTATGAGATGTTCCAAGAGCTGAAAATTGGTATTTCAGACTCATGCCTGTGTCGAGAGGTATGAGACCTCTGACAAGTACTTTTCCTACAAGATGGAGGAGAATAGCTCAGCCAATGAGCATGTGCTCAGAACGTCTGGGTACTACAATCGCTTGAATCAAGTGGGAGTTAATCTTCCAGATAAGATAGTGACTGACAGAGTTCTCTAGTCACTATCACCAAGCTACTAGAACTTTGTGATGAACTATAATTTGCAAGGGATGACGAAATTGGCGAAGGTAGAAATCAAGAAAGAGATCAAGTGTTGATGGTTAACAAGACCACTAGTTTCAAGAAAAGGGCAAGGGAAAGAAAGGGAACTTCGAGAAGAATGGCAAGCAAGTTACCACTCCCGTGAAGAAGCCCAAAGTTGGACCTAAGCCTGAAACTAAGTGCTTCTACTGCAAAGGGAATGGTCACTAGAAGAGGAACTGCCCTAAATACTTGGCGGATAAGAAGGATGTGTAAGTGCATCTAGTGCCCCTTAGTGATTTTGGTGTATTGAAGACTTATAGGTTAAGAGACTGATGCGTTTGTGAGTGTACGCAGGTCTATAAGTCTATGAGGAGTTTGATATTTACAGAGAAAGTCGACCCCTAAAAATGAATGTCTTCGACTGAAGACTTTGGATTTCTGAAGACTTTCTGAAGACTTTGAAAGTGAAGAAATTGGTGTGACCTTGAAGACTTGGTATTCATTCGAGGAACATGAAGCGTGAAGATTTTTGTTTTCATAGTTTCATTTTCTCTTTGTTGAGTCATAGGAAACATCATACTGTTAAAGGGGGTCGAGAAAATACTAAGGAAAAATTTCCATGTGATGCTCAACTCAAAATCCAACACCTACCAATCCCTTCGAGTGAAGCCATTGGAAATCTCATACAGTTCAGTCAATTTCTTCAGTGACAGAGACGAAGTTCTTCTGGTCTCTGAGGAATTTGTTCTGACTGAGGAGTTAGGAATTCGCCTATGCGGATTGCCTACAAGTGAGGAACATGATAGCCCTGAGGAATTTGATAGTCAAATTTCCGACCGTTGCTGTGCTACGTGCCAGCTGTCCCAAAATATCTACCCACCTAACGGTCATATCATTGAAGGGCATTTATGTCTTATCATGTCGAGCTGCTCCCTAGGCTATAAATAGCCGCCCCCTACAACCACTAGCTGGTTGGCTGCTCCGAGAGAAACTGACACTTGTCATTTGAGAGCATCCCATCCTCCGAAGACTTTGAGTTAAAATCATCAAGTGAGGAAACCCAAACCCAAACACCTACAAACCCAAAGTGATTGAGCATCACTGAAGAGATTGATCCTGCGTGGATCCGACGCTTGTTATCTTTGAAGACTGTGCATCTTCCAGACGGTTAGGCGTCATGGTCTAGAGCATCCAAGACGAAATTGTGGATCGCCGAGTGACCAAGTTTGTGAAGGTTTGGAACTCACCTGAAGACTTACCACGAGTGATTGGGCGAGGTGTGTGTGACCTTAGCTCAAGGAGAATACGGTGAGGACTATGTGTCCGGGACTGTGTGTCCTCAGGTTTAAATACCTAGCCGCTCCAACCAGACGTACAACTGTCACGGCAGTTGGAACTGGTCTACCAAATCATTGTCTTCACCAAGCCTACTGGTTCCATTTCCTCAACTCATCCATTTCCCCATTATTGTGTTTTGTGCTTGTTCATATCTGTTTGAAGACTTTGACTGAAGACTTTCTCAATTTCCTCAGTTCAATTTCTTCAGTCTATTTGTCTTCATCATGTTTTATCCTGAGTTTACTTTTCCTGTACTCTATATCTGTTTTCATTTCATCATGATGTCCATGTTTATGTTATGTCATGTTTGCATCTGAGTACTTATTCCGCTGCTAGTAGTTGTTCGCTTAGGAATTTCCTCACCCTAAAATCCCTCAGTGAAGAATTCATAAAAATCGCCTATTCACCCCCTCTAGTTAATATAACGCACTTTCAATTGGTATCAAAGCAAGGTACTCCCTTGTTCTGTGTGATTTTGGTTTAACCGCCTGGATTTTTAGTTATGTCGACCGTAGGAATGAAGACCGTGTCATGCCCCATCTTTGACGGTCACGATTATCCCAAGTGGAAGGCCATGATGAAGAAGCGCCTCTTGGCGATGAACAGTGAGTTGTGGACCGTCACTGAGATTGGTCTTACCGATCTGTGCAAGATGGCGAAAGCTGATGACATTCGCAAGTACACTCTTCTCAACCTCACGGCAAAGGACGTCATTTGCTCATGTCTGTCTCAAAATCAGTTCAGGAATATCATGCATCTCAATCATGCGAAGCTTATCTAGGACCGTCTCTCTGAGGTCTATGAAGGTCACCGAACCCGTCATGATCCTTGGTTTGAGGATTTCAAGGAATCACTCAAAGCGATGACATTTGAACCAGAATCATCATCCTCTACACCATGCCTTATGGCAAAAGGTGCTAAGGTAACTGAATGCTATCTATCCGAGTCCAGTGATGATGAATCTGGTGATGAATTTGGACCCACTTATGTCAAACTTGCTTCCCTTGCCACTAAACAACAAAGAGCTTTGGAAAAAGTTCAATACATGCTGGATAAGAGCGATGATATGTTGGGTGAAGAAATGGATCAGTCGAAAGCTTTGGCTGAAAGTCTTCAAAGACTTTAGTCTAAGTTTGACACCCTTCAAGGTCATCATCACACTCTCTTATCTGATCATGAGAAGCTTTCTTATGAATTTCTTCAAAGAAAGCAAGATCTTGAAAAGCTAAGGGTGAGTTATGAAGACCTTCAGAAGGAGCGCGATTCATTACTTGCTCAACCAATCAACGCTGCTCAGGAAGAATTTGTTCCACCATGTTTGAAGTGCATTGAACGTGAATCTGCTAATTCTTCACCTGAATGTTCAAATGCTTCTAATGTTACAAATTCTTCACCTGCCTCTACTATCACTAATTCCTCATCTGAGGACGTTGCTAGTATCACTAATGATGCAGGGCTGAAGGAATTGTACATGACAGGCATGTACAAAAGCCTCAAAGGGCATCAGGCTCTTTGTGATGTGCTTAAAAAGCAGATCCTCAACAGGAACCCTAGGAAAGAGGGTATTGCCTTTGAGAGGAAACTCAACGCTGATGGGACTTACTGGAAGCCTGAGCAGTATCCCAAAACCTCTTGGGTCGCTGCAAAGGGACCTCCAGTAGATCCATCTACACTATCTGGCTTCACATGTGAATTTTCTCATTCTTCTGATGAGTCATTTGACTCCAACTATAAACTGTTCAAAAATCAGAATGGTGAAGTATTTGCTAGATATGTTGGCACTAACTGCAGGAATGGTTCCCCTATGAAGAAAATCTGGGTTCCCAAAAGGTGCCTTGAAAATCTTCAGGTGAATGTCATCATGACACCACCTGTGAAGAATAGGAACCCCAGATCAAATTCTTCATATGGACCAAATCCTTCATATGGATCCATGTCCTCATACGGACCAAATTCCTCACGTGGATCAAATTCCTCAAAAGGATCAAAGTGCTCATATGAACATCATCGTGCTAACACTTCTATTTCACAGGGAAGATTTAAGGGCTATGAATATGAGCATTATTGTTCTAACCATTATGTTCATAAGTCCTCGAAGAATTTCTCTGCTTATTCATATGCTTACCCTAACTCCTCTTATGTGAAACGAAGTGGACTGGCTTCAATGCCACAGTTCTCTTATGGTGCTCGCAGAATGATGAACTCTTTGCCACCCCTTCAGATGTGGGTGGTGAAGAAAAAGAACTAATTTCTTATGCAGGGTCAGGTCTCCAGACGTGCTCAAACGTCTGAAGAATTTGCTGGAGACCTGAAAATGCCTGAAAGGATGCAGGCTAATCATGAAGAAATGAATCTTCATTTCTCACATCCTCACACTGCTTTATCTGTTTATTGCTTGATGAAATTGATCTGATGAATTGATGTCATATTCTTCACTGATGAAGTATATGAGTTCATAAGCTGCACTAATTCATCTGCAGGATGATCAACCCAAAGCCAATGAGTGGGTCCTCGATAGTGGATGTACAAATCACATGACTGGTGACAAGAATCTATTGATGGATGTTCCCTTATCTCCATCGCATTTGAAGCATATCATCTTCGCTGACAAAGGCAAAAGTCAGGTATTGGGTCTAGGTAAGGTTGCGATCTCAAAGGATCGACATATGGACAAAGTCATGCTTGTCGAGTCCTTAGGATACAACCTCATGTAAGTCTCAATGCTTTGTGATCTTGATATGGTTGTTATCTTTGGCAAGTATCATTGTGTTGTGATCATGGAAGCTGACAATTCCAAAGTCTTCGAAGGCTTTAGGAGAGGAGATCTGCATATTTTTGATTTCTCTACAGGACCACAACCAACTATATGTCTACTTGCAAAAGCTTCAGAAGGCTGGCTATGGCATCGTCGACTTGGTCATGCTGGCATGAGGAACTTGCACATGCTCGCGAAGAAGAAGCATGTCATTGGCGAAGCTGGAAAGATGACCAAGGCCAAACATCTAGCGAAGACAATCATGACTACCACTCGACCATTGAATTGCTTCACATGGATCTCTTTGGTCCTAACCATTATTCTGCAGTTACAAATGATGCATCTCTATATGGCTTTGTTATTTTTGATGATTACTCTCGTTACACATGGGTGCATATTGTCACGTACAAACATGAAGTGCAGGAAGTCTTGAAACGATTTTCCTCGAGGGCTTCAACCAACTTTGGTGTGAAGATCAAGCACATCAGAAGTGACAATGGAACTGAGTTCAAGAATTCTGGTCTTGATGACTATCTTGATGAACTTGGTATTACTCATGTGTTATCTGCTCCTTATACTCCTCAGCAAAATGCGTCGTGGAGCGCAAGAACAGAACTCTTGTTGAGATGGCTCGCACTATGCTTGATGAATACAAGACGCCTCATCGTTTCTGGATTGAGGCAATTGATACTGCCTGCCACATCATTAACAAGGTATATCTTCACAAATTCTTCAAGAAGACTGCATATGAACTCCTCACTGAAAAGGAACCCAATGTGAGTTATTTCAAAGTCTTCAATGCTAAATGTTGGATTAGAGATCCTCATCACAGTTCTAAATTTGCACCGAAAGCACATGAAGGTTTTATGCTTGGTTACGGAAAGGACTCGCACACCTACAGAGTCTTCAACACCGTTCACCACAAGGTTGTTGAAACTGTAGATGTGTGGTTCGATGAAACTAATGGCTCGCAAAGAGAGCACCTACCTTCTGTGTTAGATGAACAGTCACCTGAGGAAACTATCAAGTTGAAGGCTACTGAGGATGTCATTCCTACCGAAGAATCTGTTGAAGAAGTCATTCCAGAACGTGAAGAACATCATGCTGATGCACCTGATGAAAATGGTGCTGAAGAAAATGCTGATCAAATTCCTCGACGACAACCTGCTCATCCTCGTGTTGCAAATGAAGTGCAGATTGAGAAAATCATCAGCGACATCAATATTCTAGGTCCTCTCACACGCTCAAAAGCTTCACATTTGTCTAACTTTTGTGGGCACTTTGCTTTCGTCTCTATCACAGAGCCCACTAAGGTAGATGAAGCATTTCTGGAGCCTGAGTGGATTCAAGCTATGCAAGAGGAATTACATCAATTCGAGCTCAACAACGTCTGGGAACTGGTCAAACGTCCAGATCCTCGCAAGCACAATATCATTGGCACAAAGTGGATCTACCGCAACAAGCAAGATGAAAATGGCCTTGTGGTGAGGAATAAGGCGCGACTTGTAGCTCAAGGCTACACACAGGTTGAAGGAATTGATTTCGATGAAACTTTTGCACCTGTTGCTAGACTTGAGGCTATTCGCATATTACTTGCTTATGCTAACCATCATGATATCACTTTATATCAAATGGATGTGAAAAGTGCATTCCTCAATGGTAAGCTTGAGGAAGAAGTATATGTTGCTCAACCCCCAGGTTTTGAAGATCCAAAGCATCCTGACAAAGTCTTCAGACTCAATAAGGCCCTCTATGGCCTCAAGCAGGCCCCTCGGGCGTGGTATGATACTTTGAAGGAATTCCTCATGAAGAAAGGCTTCAAACCCGGTTCACTTGACCCAACTCTTTTCACTAAATCTTATGATGGTGAATTGTTTGTGTGCCAAATATATGTTGATGATATCATTTTTGGCTGTACTGACCAACGTTACAGTGATGAATTTGCCTATATGATGAGTGAAGAATATCAAATGTCTATGATGGGAGAATTGAAATTCTTCTTAGGTCTTCAAATTCGTCAACAGCGCAATGGCATATTCATATCTCAGGAGAAGTACCTCAAGGATGTACTGAGGAAATTCGGCATGCAAGATTGCAATGGCGTCAAAATCCCTATGCCCACAAATGGCCATCTATGCACTGATGAAAATGGTATTGACTTCGATCAAAAGGTATACCGCTCCATGATTGGTTCTTTATTGTATTTATGTGCATCTAGGCCAGATATTATGCTTAGTGTTTGCATGTGTGCCCGATTTCAAGCTACACCGAAGGAATCACACCATAAGGCTGTGAAGCATATTCTTCGATATCTAGCTCACACACCAACACTTGGATTATGGTATCCCAAGGGCTCGGCTTTTGATCTCATTGGATATTCAGACTCTGACTATGCTGGTGATCGTGTGGACCGCAAGTCAACATCAGGCACATGCCATTTCCTCGGACGATCTTTGGTCTGTTGGTCCTCGAAGAAACAGAACTGCGTATCACTGTCTACTGCTGAAGCTGAGTACATTGCTGCTGGTTCTTGCTGTGCTCAATTGCTGTGGATGAAGCAAACTCTCAAGGACTACGGCGTCAACATGAAGAATGTGCCTCTCTACTGTGACAATGAGAGTGCCATCAAGATTGCTCATAACCCAGTTCAGCACTCGAAGACAAAGCACATTCAGATTCGTCATCATTTTCTTCATGATCATGTGTGGAAGGGCGACATCTCTATTGAGCATGTAAGGACTGAAGAACAGCTAGCCGATATCTTCACAAAGCCCTTGGATGAGAAGAGATTTAGCAAGTTGAGGTGTGAGCTAAATATCCTAGAATCTTCGAATGTCCTTTGAAAAGGACACACATCCTAACACTTATGCAAAATTGATGACTTAGATGTGCAACACGCGAAGAAACGTTTTTCTTCAATCAATGAAGACTAACACTCTAAGTGTGAAGAAATTAATGAAGAATTTGATTCTCAGAGCCCTACGACAATTGTACGCGGTGTCTGAAATCATCATTCTTATACGGTGGGTCACGCCACCTCCAAACGTTGAAAATCTTCAATTTAAGTTTTTCCTCTTTTTGAAATTCCTCAATTGTTCAATTTCTTCAACTTTGCAATGTCTTCACTCTTTCCGCTGTTGTTCTTCGTTGGCTACATATATTTATATATGAGTTTATGTCCTCTACAACATTCACTTATTGCTATTTCTTCAAGTTGCTTTTTTTGCTAAGTGAATGTGATCGGACCCTCCCCCCTCTATGCTAAACCCAACCCGGTCTATTCACAAATTCTTCATGTACGTTCTATTTGAAACTCGTTCAAAATCTTCACTGTGTCCTTGTCAGCTGAAGAATTTGCGAACGGAACGTTAAAACTTATCTTATCTGAATTTTCGGCTTCTGCCGCTCAAACCGTTCCACATTCCATGATACATTATTATATTCACCCACGATTTCACATGATCGCCACCTCTCAGTACGTGGGTGACCCATGTCGCGCGAATGAGAAGGGTCAGGGGCACGTTCGTCCAATTTGTTCGGGCGAGCAGTTTTTCACTTCGACTATAAATACCCCTCCCCTTCCTCACTTCGTTTTTACTCCGCTCGACCTCACTCCCTCACTCGAGCTCTCAAACCCTAACGCCGCCGCTACTTCCATCGTCGCCGGTGAGGAAGAGCTTCACTGCCTCGACCTCATCGCTGTCGTACTCGCGCCGGCCGCGGATTTCTTCACTCCGCAGCCGCCGTAGCTGTCTTCCTCAGCCAAGTTAGGGCGTGGAAGATCTGAACCAATGAGCTTCAACTCTACACTTCCCAGTTCGTTGTGTTCTTCGTCAAGGGTAATTAAAAGTTACTTTTACTGCCCTTGTTGATTCTTATGTTTTCTACAAAATCTTCAAAAGGTGTTTATTCTTCAAATCTTCACACACTAAACACCTCACATATCATCTATTCTTGATCTATTTCCCTAAGCAACATTTTTCTTCAAGATTCCTCAATTGTGTGGATTTTAAAATCTGTACAACTCTGGAACTGAGTCAAAGAACGCTTAGTGAAATTCCACAAGACTCATCTGGTCAAATTTCTCAAACTTGTTCTTTTTGCAAAAACCTCTGAGAACGCTTATGACCTCTCCAAATTCCTCGCAACTATACTCTGTTCACAGGTACTCATGTCCGCTGCTGAATCACTAGGTTCTCATCAACTTAACTCATTTGCAGCGTTCCTCGAAGAAAAGTTGCACACTTCCTCGGAGAACTCAATAGTTCAAAACCCTCAGCTGAAGAAAATGGCTGATGGAAAGAAACCTCAGAAGGGAGGTAAGAAATTGGATGTCAACACAGCGTTTGAAATCCTTGAGGATATCTATGAGGAATATTGCACTCCTGATGAGGCCAAACATGGCAAGGAGACTAAAAATCAGCGCAAGGTGCGCATACAGAGGATAGAGAGGAGATGGGCACGGGAATGGAGGGAATATTGTTATGTTACACCCAAGTACATGAAGAAATTCGCTGTACACCCTCCATGCCCTAGACCTCCATTGTCACCTGGCCAAGTTGCTGATCCCTCTAGCATCAGAAGAGGTGAAGAATTTCCCAAGGAATGGGCCAAGCGACAAGCTAAGCTAGCCAAAATGGCAAAAGATGCAGTGAGGAAATTCAATGAAGACTCTGCTGCTACTGCCACTGCTGAGGCCTCTGCAACCAAGCCTAAGAAGGCCATGCCAAAGAAGCCTACTCACAAGCCCAGTGCTTCATCGTCTATGCCCTCACGGCCAAGCTCTTCAAAGCCCTCACGGCAAATTCCTCAAGCTGCACCAGCTCCACCAAAGTCCTCTGCTCCTCCGTCCAAATCCTCGGCACATGTGCATCTTGCCTCGTGCCAAAGGACGACAGTCATCTCCATTGCCTCAGGAGCCTCTGGAAGTTCTTCTGCTCTCCCGCATTCTACAACTGGTCCCACTACACTGAAGACTAAGGCCACTGCTGGATGCGGTTCTCGACCAAGTCCTCACAAGAAGCAGGTTGCCTTCCATGTGCCTTCTGATGATGATGAAGCTGATGATGAGGAACTAGCTGACATCATCAGAGACAGACAACAAAGGGCCGCTAGAGCCAAGGGCAGTGTTGTGCCTCTTTTGCTGGATCTGAAGAAGATCCTGGACTTCATTGACCTATGGCACAAAGATCCAAACACTCCCTTACCAGAATTGAATCTCACACCTGGCCAAAGTCATATGTTGTGAGCTTTCATTGCTGAACAAAAATGGAAATTTGAGAAGGCCAGGCAGTTGAAGAAAACACAGTACAAGAAGGAGCGCATTCTCAAGAAGAACATTGTGACAATGACCACTGATGAACTCATTGCTGCTCAGACTGAGATTAAAAAACTCAGTGATGAATTTGAAGCATACCGTGCTGACTGGCTAGGAGCAAAAGTCAGATTTGTGAAGTTAACCGAGAAATTCACTACCAATGTTGTAGCTCCATCGCAACAAGAAATTCCTCAGGCTGAGGCATCTGTTCAGCTGACTGAAGAACATGCCAGCACCGCTGATGACAATCAGGCTGCTGATGAAACTGCAAGTACCAGTGCTGATGACTGCATTCTAGCCTCGGATGACTTTGCCAGGGCAACCACTAGTGTTGCGCCTGAAGAAACTGTCAGGACAGCTGAAGCTTCAACGGTTGTGCCTGAAGAAACTGAAAATGCCAGGGCAACTGCATCAGTTGTGCCTGAAGTAAATGAGCCAATTCCCTCTGCTCCTCCTGCACCTACCCCAAGTCCAATTCTTCCTTCTGCATCACATGTGAAGAAGACCAAGGCTGCAGAGCGCGCATCTGTGAAGAAAAGGAAAGCATCAACTTCATCAGATTCTTCAGCTCCGAAGAAGATGAAGAAATTGACTAGCTCTTTTGAGAATCCAATTCATGTTGTTCCCGTCTCAAGCATGTCATCAAAGGAACTCGTTCCTTTTGATGAAGAATATGTGATCCCAAGCGGATCAGATGAAGAAATTCCTTCTGCTGCTTCGTCAGAGCAGTTGGATGAAGAAATTGAAGCGGATGCAATCCCTTCAACCCCAATCATCTCATCGCCCATGCCTCAGTTCACAGCTGAAGAGGCCGGCACTGAAGAAAAGAATGATGAAGATGAGGATGTGGACATTGGGTGCACAATGCCTGTGATGAACGATGACTTTTGGGAAAGTCAGCACCCCAATTCTCCTCTATTCACACCTCTGCAACAAATTCCTCAGTCCCCGGTGATTACTGAAGTTCAAATGGGATCTTAAGAACCACACCCTACTCCGTCTGTCCATGAAGAGATTCCAGCCACTAGTGCTGATGAAATTGCTGCTGACAAATTGAAGACCCAGGCTGCCACTGAAGAAGAACCTGAAATTCCTCATCATGTGGATCCTGAGATTGCGATTCCTGAGGTTGTGATGCAATTGACTGATACACCTCAGCCCAAGCCAAAGGATCCCTTCTCGAAGAAGCAAAAATTCAAGGCTGATGACTTCTTCGGCGAGCATGTGTTCTTCACCGAGTACAACCCATATGACTCTGCTCATCTTAGAAGGAAGCGCTTCTGGACTGCCAGCCAAGCCAACTTCTATTCTTCACTGCTCTTCAACAAAGACAAAGTCTTCGACCATGAGCATATTCCTCATGTGGACATGTAATCACTGCCTTGCTTCACCCCAGTCCTCAGTGTGCTTCACGACGCAGGACTGCTCAACTTTTGCGCTGACATTGTTGATTGGAATGAAGAGCTTATTCTTCAGTTCTATGCAAGGCTGCACATCACAGGAGATGTTGACGATGTCAACTCTTGGGTATTGCACTGGATGACTGAAAATACTCACTTCAAAGTACCAGCCTCTGAATTGCTTCATGCACTACCAGTCAGTCCTCCCCTTGAAGGTGCTCGTTGTCTGTACCATTAACCAGAACTTACTGCTCATTACATGCAAGTCTTAATGAAGCCGCTGAAGCCCGGTCAAGCCCCAAGGACCAAATTCCTTGTGAAGGAATTGCTGTATGTGCCACGGACTGTCTATCGCATTCTGTCGAAGACATTGAGTCCAATCAAAGGCCACGACTCGAATGATGAAGAAGTCGTTGGCATCATTAAGAATCTGCTGTTCAACATCATGCATGGCATTCCTGTCAACTATCATGATTTCTTCATGACGACTCTAGCAAATGTTGCACTCTCTCCGTTTGAGTTGAAGCCTTATGCTCCTTGGATTATGAGATTCCTCAGAACAAGGTCTTCACTCAACTACAAGGCTGATTTTCAGAATCATCTCAGCTACTTGCCCCCATTGAAGTCCTCAAGCGGACATTTTCCTCAGCTGATGAAAAGGGCAAGGCCGCTGCTGTTATTGATGAAGGCATTCGTCCATTGGATGGCCAATTTCGCAAAGCTGCACCTTACTCCACCAATGATGACTCTGCCACTCATGACTCTGCCGCTAATGCTTCCAAGCCAAATCCTCAAGCCACAGCTCCAAGGGTGATGACTGATCGTGAGCTTCTCCTCAGTCTTCACCAGAAGGTCGATCGCAACCACAAATGGGTTAAGCGTCAGTTTGGTTCTATTCTTCACAACATGACTGCTACACACAATGCAGTGAAGAAAACCCATTACTACCTCCATGAAGTCTTCGGTCGCACCTGGGCTGTTCTGTCACATCTGTATGGTGAAGAAGATCTGAAGCAAATGGGTCTCAAGCAGGACTTTGACTGGTCTCAACCACCAGCGAAGAAATTCAAGAAGGTCAAAGTTCCCT
This sequence comes from Triticum aestivum, assembly GCF_018294505.1. Lineage (NCBI taxonomy): Eukaryota > Viridiplantae > Streptophyta > Magnoliopsida > Poales > Poaceae > Triticum > Triticum aestivum. Next base: position 323,191,390 of record NC_057805.1, read on the forward strand.
CCTTGGTGGCCAGCTCATATTCTTCATCACGCGACACGGACGAGCATGAAGACTTGGACGACACTGCGGTAGGCCCTACAACAACAAACGACCCCAACAACGCTGGCGCTCCTTCATCAACATGATATTCTTCAGGGGCGTTAGTCCTCATTTTTCGATCCTTTTGGTCATTCGATGACAAAGGGGGAGAAATTTGAGTTAGTCTTCAAGCGGGTCTACCTATATGGGTGTTTTTTTGCTAAGTTACAACTCTCGTTCTTTTGAAGACTTTGCTGGATCGAGTTGTAAACTTAAACTCTATGGTGGTCTGATACTTTTGCTGTGTTCTTCTGCATGCTTATTCCTCATATATGTTAATGCACGCATGCTGAATTACATCAGTCACCATATTTCATCATGCATTTCAAATTCTTCATATTATATGTCAAATGCGTGTATGAATTACAAGATATAGGGGGAGATCTCCATGATTCTACTCTTCTAGTGTGCATTGCTTCAAAAGCAAATTCCTTACTATGCACATCTTCAGGGGGAGTTCTTCTATATCTTGCAATCAAATTCCTCAATATCAGTATTTACACTTCATATGTTTATCCCCGTTGAAAACTTAACCTATATTGTCATCAATCACCAAAAAGGGGGAGATTGTAAGTGCATCTAGTGCCCCTTAGTGATTTTGGTGTATTGAAGACTTATAGGTTAAGGGACTGATGCGTTTGTGAGTGTACACAGGTCTATAAGTCTATGAGGAGTTTGATATTTACAGAGAAAGTCGACCCCTAAAAATGAAGTTCTTCGACTGAAGACTTTGGATTTCTGAAGACTTTCTGAAGACTTTGAAAGTGAAGAAATTGGTGTGACCTTGAAGACTTGGTATTCATTCGAGGAACATGAAGCGTGAAGACTTTTGTTTTCGTAGTTTCATTTTCTCTTTCTTGAGTCATAGGAAACACCGTACTGTTAAAGGGGGTCGAGGAAATACTAAGGAAAAATTTCCATGTGATGCTCAACTCAAAATCATGCACCTACCAATTCCTTCGAGTGAAGCCATTGGAAATCTCATACAGTTCAGTCAATTTCTTCAGTGACAGAGACGAAGTTCTTCTGGTCTCTGAGGAATTTGTTCTGACTGAGGAGTTAGGAATTCGCCAGTGCGGATTGCCTACAAGTGAGGAACATGATAGCCCTGAGGAATTTGATAGCTCAAATTTCCGACCGTTGCTGTGCTACGCGCCAGCTGTCCCAAAATATCTACCCACCTAACGGTCATATCATTGAAGGGCATTTATGTCTTATCATGTCGGGCTGCTCCCTAGGCTATAAATAGCCGCCCCCTACAACCACTAGCTGGTTGGCTGCTCCGAGAGAAACTGACACTTGTCATTTGAGAGCATCCCATCCTCCGAGGACTTTGAGCGAAAATCATCAAGTGAGGAAACCCAAACCCAAACACCTACAAACCCAAAGTGATTGAGCATCACTGAAGAGATTGATCCTGCGTGGATCCGACGCTTGTTACCTTTGAAGACTGTGCATCTTCCAGACGGTTAGGCGTCATGGTCTAGAGCATCCAAGAGGAAATTGTGGATCGCCGAGTGACCGAGTTTGTGAAGGTTTGGAAGTCACCTGAAGACTTACCACGAGTGATTGGGCGAGGTCTGTGTGACCTTAGCTCAAGGAGAATACGGTGAGGACTGTGTCGGACTGTGTCCTCAGGTTTAAATACCTAGCCGCTCCAACCAGACGTACAACTGTCACAGCAGTTGGAACTGGTCTACCAAATCATTGTCTTCACCAAGCTTACTGGTTCCATTTCCTCAACTCATCCATTTCCTCATTATTGTGTTTTGTGCTTGTTCATATCTGTTTGAAGACTTTGACTGAAGACTTTCTCAATTTCCTCAGTTCAATTTCTTCAGTCTATTTGTCTTCATCCTGTTTTATCCTGAGTTTACTTTTCCTGTACTCTGTATCTGTCTTCATTTCATCATGATGTCCATGTTTATGTTATGTCATGTTTGCATCTGAGTACTTATTCCGCTGCTAGTATTTCTTCGCTTAGGAATTTCCTCACCCTGAAATTCCTCAGTGAAGAATTCATAAAAAACGCCTATTCACCCCCCTCTAGTCGATATAACGCACTTTCAGGATGGCAAAGTGAACAAAGGTATATTTGATATACATGTTATTGAAGTGTACCTTACTAGTATTAATAGTAGCACATGGGTATTTGATACTGGTTAAGTTGCTAAGATTAGTAACTCGAAACAGGAGTTGCAGAATAAACAGAGAGTAGTTAAGGGCGAGGACGATGTGTGTTGGAAGTAATTCCAAGGTTGATACAATCACCATCACACACTCCCCCTACCTTCGGGGTTAGTGTTGAACCTAAATAAATGTTATTTGGTGTTTGTGTTGAGCATGAATATGATTTGATCATGTTTACTGCAATATGGTTATTCATTTAAGACAGAGAATAATTGTTGTTCTGTTTACATGAATAAAACCTTCTATGGTCATACACCCAATGTAAATGGTTTATTGAATCTCGATCATAGTGATACACATATTCATAATATTGATGCCAAAAGATACAAATTTGATAATGATAGTGCAACATACTTGTGGCGATGCCGTTTAGGTCATACTAGTGTAAAGCGCATGAAGAAACTCCATGCGGATGGACTTTTGGAATCACTTGATTATGAATCATTTGATACTTGCGAACCATGCCTCGTGGGCAAGATGACTAAAACTCCGTTCTCCGGAACAATGGAGCGAGCCAATGACATATTGGAAATAATACATACCGATGTATGCGGTCCGATGAGTGTTGAGGCACGCGGCGGGTATCGTTATTTTCTGACCTTCACAGATGATTTGAGTAGATATGGATATATCTACTTAATGAAACACAAGTATGAAACATTTGAAAAGTTCAAAGAATTTCAGAGTGAAGTAGAGAATCATCGTAACAAGAAAATAAAGTTTCTACGATCTGATCGCGGAGGCGAATATTTGAGTTACGAGTTTGGCCTTAATTTAAAACAATGTGGAATAGTTTTACAACTCACGCCACCTGGAACACCACAGCTTAATGGTGTGTCTGAATGTCGTAACCGTACTTTATTGGATATGGTGCATTCTATGATGTCTCTTACTGATTTACCACTATCATTTTGGGGTTATGCATTAGAGACAGCTGCATTCACATTAAATAGGGCACCATCTAAATTCATTAAGACGACACCGTATGAACTATGGTTTGGAAAGAAACTTAAGCTGTCGTTTATTAAAGTTTGGGGTTGCAACACTTATGTCAAAAGGCTTCAGTCTGATAAGTTCGAACCCAAATCGGAGATGTGCGTCTTCATAAGATACCCTGAGGAAACATTTGGGTACACCTTCCACTACAGATTCGAAGGCAAGATCTTTGTTGCCAAGAATGGAACCTTTCTAGAGAAGGAGTTTCTCCCGAAAGAAGTGAGTGGGAGGAAAGTAGACCTTGATGAGGTAATTGTACCTTCTCTCAAAATTGAAAGTAGCACATCAGAGAAATCTATTCCCGTGATGCCTACACCAACTAGAGAGGAAGCAAATGTTAATGATCATGAAACTTCAGATCAAGTTGCTACTAGAGCACGATCATGAACCTCGTAGGTCAACCAGAGCACGATCCGCACCAGAGTGGTACGGTAATCCTGTTCTAGAAGTCATGTTATTAGACCAAGGCGAACCTACGAACTATGAAGAAGCTATGATGAACCCAGATTTCGACAGATGGCTTGAGGCCATGAAATCTGAGATAGGATCCATGTATGAGAACAAAGTGTGGACTTTGGTGGACTTTCCCGATGATCGGCAAGCCATAGAGAATAAATGGATCTTCAAGAAGAAGACTAACGCTGATGGCAATGTTACTGTCTACAAAGCTCGACTTATCACAAAAGGTTTTCGACAAGTTCAACGGAATGACTATGATGAGACTTTCTCACTTGTAGCGATGCTTAAGTCTGTCTGAATCATGTTAGCAATTGTTGCATTTTATGATTGTGAAATCTAGAAAATGGACCGCAAAACTGCATTCCTTGATGGATTTCTTAAAGAAGAGTTGTATATGATGCAACCAGAAGGTTTTGTCGATCCTAAAGGTGCTAACAAAGTGTGCAAGCTCCAGCGATCCATCTATGGACTGGTGCAAGCATCTCGGAGTTGGAATATACGCTTTGATGAGGTGATCAAAGCATATGGTTTTATACAGACTTATGGTGAAGCCTGTATTTACAAGAAAGTGTGTGGGAGCTCTGTAGCATTTCTGATATTATATGTGGATGACATATTGTTGATTGGAAATGATATAGAATTTCTGGATAGCATAAAAGGATACTTGAATAAGATTTTTTTCAATGAAAGACCTCGGTGAAGCTGCTTATATATTGGGCATCAAGATCTATAGAGATAGATCAAGACGCTTAATTGGACTTTCACAAAGCACATACCTTGATAAAGTTTTGAAGAAGTTCAAAATGGATCAAGCAAAGAAAGGTTATATTGTCATGCTCATCAATTCAAAATGGATCAAGCAAAGAATTGATTGATAGATGGGGAAATGGATCAAGCATAAAAATAGAGTGAAGCAGATATATTGTCGTGTAAGGACACACCCTTCTTTCATTAGTTTAGATGAACCATTGATGATCAATTCGAACCAGTGCATGCGATTAAAATTAATTTTACCTAAATAGAGGGTGCAAAATAAACTACAACAACTAGATTTGCAACCACGGGATGCTGACGATATCTTCAAAGAAAATTGCAACAGTAGCGAGGCTTCACAGCAACATATGGTAAGCCAGTGTGTTTTAGTACATGTGAAATGTAATGCGTGTGGGCTGCTTTCTTGGCTTGTGCCCTTAACCTGTAATCCTACAGAATTACAAATAGTTCAGTTGTCTGCTTTGCTGTATTGCTTGATTCGAATGCTTGTTTGTTACATGTTAGGCTATACCTGAGTTGGCCAATATGTCAGCAGTGCCTGCTGTACTATCATAAAGAAATGCATGCCTAGTTCATTTGAGTCCTTAACTTTTCCTCTGAACTTCATCACAAGACTGTCTTCGTAGTTTATATGAGGCCACACTGTTAAGTGCTTTCTCAGATTATTTGAACTACTTAGATGCCTTGGCAACTTAAATATAGCAGTGGTACACTCCCTTTCAACTAGGGATGTCAACTGGGTCCCGTTTAATCCCGATTAAAGTCCACTGGTGGTATGATAGTTCAAAAGAGTTTTAGTTTTTTGAGGAAAATGAACTAGGGAGCTAGCAAAAACTAACTAGATGGGACTGGCGGATGTCATTTATTTGCCACTTACATCCCTAGTTTCATCTTACCATTTTAATTTCTTTTTGGCTGATGCTGCTTTGAACCATTTAAATATAGCTTGCCATGCTCGGCAATAATTCGTATGTCGTTTACCATGTAAGCTTACTGCCTGGATCATGCAATAACTATCTCTTACTTATGTCCAGCGGAAACCTTTCAGGATGCCGTTCACACTAGGACACAATACACAACCCCAGAATCTATTTGTGGAAGCAGTGCGCCATCCATGTTACCAGATGGTAGCAGTTCAGAGGCAACACCACCGGAGAGCAGTCTGAGCACAGATATTATAGTTCTTGAGGCTCTACTAGAGGCAGAAAGAGATGGTGTGGCTGCCATGAATGAGGTAATCTTGATCTTGAGGCTGGAGTTATGCAATTAGCTGCACACATTATGCAAGCAACCCAAGAATTGGAGGAAGTAAGAATGCTGCATTTGAAGACAGAGGAGGTCCTGTTGTTTCTGCTATCTGAAGCCCAGGGTAATCCCAGTTCTTCTTTAGATACCGGTTGAAATTATCAATAGATTATTGTACTTGCATGTTGTCTCATGTCTCTGAATGGATTATGTTGTAAGACCCCCTATGTTGTCCATGTGTTGTAATGATCTGAATTTTTTAGGCGAGGTAATCCTCGGTACTTGTATGATTGACATAAGGTGAACTGTTTTTCGTGTGAGCATATTGTATTAGATGAAATAACTGTTTAACTCAAAGTGTATCCAACCTACTGAATTCGAAGATCACGGCATTTCTAAACCATAATCATATATAAAGGTGGAATAAATATTTGTTGTGTTTTTGAAGAAATAAATAACAAAACGTAGAATTATCTATGGATATTCGTAATCGAATACAAACTGGATTTGAATTTAGTTGCCAGGGCCCAGGGCAAACGTGAATGCTAATTCTCCCAAGTTTTGAACGAAGCAGCTAAACACCCACTATCATTTGTGGGTTGCCCGAAGCAAGTGTTTGCGAGATGGAAATTACTGTCTACCCCTGACACTTTGACATCCTTATCGACTGGATTTACACTGCTGTCGATAGGGGTAGACTAGTAACTTCAATCAGACGTGACACGGCCGCCTTTGAGCCCATCCGACACGGTGGGCGCCAAACGTGGGCGGCAAAACACATTTGATTCAAGCTCATCCGAAAGACATGTGTCTCTCCCTCCATTTCCCCATTCATACACGGTGGGCGGCAAAAAAAAACTCTCCTCACCTGAAATCGATGTAGGCAAATATTTTAAATAGGGGGAGATCTGTAACTTCCCTCAGACGTGACACAACTGCCCTACCTGTCAGCCCCGTTCATACACCATGGGCGCCATCCGTGGGCAGCAAAACACCCTCTCCTCGCCTAAAATCACTACCGGCAAATATTTGGGAGATGCGAGATTACCGTCGTACCCCCTGCCGACGTGATGTCCGAAATTTTAAATGGGGGATAAGTTCGTAACTTTCCCACATTTCAGACAAGCGCGTCCCAAAGTTTGAGATACCCCCTCCCCCTCCATTTCCCCATTCATACACCGTCGGCGTCACAACAACCTCCCCACTGCGGCCAGCCTCCTCCATCTGCCACCCCATCCTCCACCTTGCCGGAGCCGCTACCCCATCGTCCACTGCAAGAGATGGACGTATCTCATCCACGGCGTCGGACCAGGATCCTTTCATCGCGTCCTCTCGCTTCATCGGCGCCGTCGTCCACCTTGTCGTTGCCGCTCCTACGACCGCCTCATCCACGACAACATGATTTATCCCCGACCCGGCCGTCTACCGTCTAAAGTCTTCTTCCCCGCCTCCGATAGCCATCGCACCCGGAGCACCCTCAACGTATCAGCAGGGGCCTACACGGCGTCGCAAGAGAGGTGGTACTCTTCCATATGTGCTTAAGTAATTGATCTCACCCGGAAAATAGATCGTAAATTGTTTACTATACTTTTCTTGTCCGTACCAAATCGTAGTGGCTAGTTGAAAGCAAACATTGGTTGTGAAGTAGCTTTTTCCGGTTTGCACCTTCAGATCCGCCATGGCACGGTCACTATACTCGTAAAGCTTATGGTCCCCCCCTTTATATTCACTACCATCATCGTAGGTGCTTCGTGTCGTGCTAGCACTGCTCCTCAAGACCTCAACCCATCAAGAAAAACAACATGCCACTCATAATTCCAAAGCTTAGGTGTTGAAATACGAATCTAATATGATGCTCATATTACTAAATCAGAGAACGTTTAATTGGTCACCTAATGTTCCTATATTCATTTTGAAAAGCATGTGCGCCACCCACTGGTCCAGCTAGTTCCACTTTCCTGATTCTACTCTTGATGCTTAGGGTTTTCCCCTTTTATCTACTCTACTATGATCTGCGCAGGTGCTTTCTGTCGTACTAGCATGATTCCACCCTTCAAGCTAAACAACACAGGGCTTAGTTGTTCAAATATGATTGTGATATGATACTGATATTAGTTAACAGACACATTTAATTGGTTAGCTAAAGGTCCCACTTGAGTTTCCAAATGCATGTCACGACATATAGAGAGACAGCAGAATTGCATTTCTTTGTCACTTGTTGACTGTACTTTCTTGTCCATACCAAATCTTAGTTGTTATTTAAAAGCAAAGATCGGTTGCTAACTACCCTTTGCGCGGTTTGCAGCTTGAGATCTGCCATCCCACTGCCACGGTCAACACTATACTCATCATGCTTACGGTTTCCCCATTTTATGATGACCACGATCAGCCTACGTGGTTCGTGTCGTAATAGCACTTATCCACCCATCGAGCTAAACAAGCTTAGTTGTACAAATTCAAATATGATATTATGCTGATATTAGTAAAACTAAGAGATGTTTAATTGGTCAGCTAAATGTTCCTACTTTAGCTTAGAAATGCATGTGAGCCACATATGGAGAGACCAGAAGGAATACTATTTCTCTATGCGCTCTGGTTCATCATGGGTGGGCAACCGACATTGTATAGAAAGACTTGTAATATCTTCAATCTGCTTGCTCTTCTGCTCTTCTTTAAGATGATCCTCTTCTCTTCTTTAATAAGTATGTTCCTTGTTGGGAAGAGTAGCAGAGACATTTGCAGTCGACTGGTCAGGTCGAGTGATAACCCACAAGTATAGGGGATCAATTGTAGCCTCTTTCGATAAGTAAGAGTGTCAAACCCAACGAGGAGCTAAAGGTAGAACAAATATTCCCTCAAGTTCTATCGACCACCGATACAACTCTACCCACGCTTAACGTTCGCCTTACCTAGAACAAGTATGAAACTAGAAGTACTTTGTAGGTGTTTTTGGATAGGTGAGCAAGGTAATAAAGAGCGCGTAAATAAAAAGTAGTGGTTGTTTAGATAAAGACACAACTAAATTAGTTTTAGTAGAGAGCTTTTTGTCACGAGAAAGTTATTTGTCCCCAGGCAATCGATAACTAGACCGGTAATCATTATTGCAATTTTATTTGAGGGAGAGGCATAAGCTAACATACTTTATCTTCTTGGATCATATGCACTTATGATTGGAACTCTAGCAAGCATCCGTAACTAGTAAAGATCATTAAGGTAAAACCCAACCATAGCATTAAAGTATCAAGTCCTCTTTATTCCCATACACCATGACCCACTTATCCGTGTTTGTGTTTCAGTCACTCACGCAATGCAGACAATAAGCAAACCATGAACATATTGCAAACCCTACAGCGGGGATCCCTCATGCTTGCGCGACACGGAGAGCACCATAGGACAGCACCAATAATAAAACATGTACAACCAATCACGATCATCAATTAACCCATAGGACAAAACGGATCTACTCAAACATCATAGGATAGCCATACATCATTGGGAAATAATATATAGCGTTGAGCACCATGTTTAAGTAGAGATTACAGCGGGTAAAAGAGGGTTTACACCGCTGCATAGAGGGGGGGAGAGTTGGTGATGACGGTGGTGAAGTTGTTGGTGTAGATTGCGGTGATGATGATGGCCCCGGCGGCACTCCGGTGCCACCGGAAGCGAGGTGGAGAGAGAGCCCCCCTCCTTCTTCTTCTTCCTTGACCTTCTCCCTAGATGGGAGAAGGGTTTCCCCTCTGGTCCATGGTCTCCATGGCGTGGGAGGGGCGAGAGCCCCTCCGAGATTGGATATGTCTCTCTGTCTTTCTCTGTTTCTGCGCTCCCTGATTATGCCCTTTCACCGTTTCTTAAATTCCCGAAGATCCGTAACTCCGATTGGGCTGAAATTTGAACACGATTTTTATCCGGATATTAGCTTTCTTGCAGCGAAAGAAGGGCAACAACCGCCTTACGGGGTGTCCATGAGGGCCAGGGGAGCGCCCCCCTACCTCGTGGCCCCCTCGGGCATCGTATCGCGTTGATTCTTCTTCCCAAAAATCACATATATTCCAAAAAATATCTCCGTCAGTTTTTATCCCGTTTGGACTCCGTTTGATATGGATTTTCTGCGAAACAAAAAACATGCAACAAACAGGAACTGGCACTGGGCACTGGATCAATATGTTGGTCCCAAAAATAGTATAAAAAGTTGCCAAAAATATATAGAAGTTGTATAATATTTGGCATGGAACAATAAAAAATTATAGATACGACGGAGACGTATCAGCATCCCCAAGCTTAATTCCTGCTCGTCCTCGAGTAGGTAAATGATAAAAAGGATAATTTTTGATGTGGAATGCTACCTAGCATAATCTTGATCATGTAATCTAATCATGGCATGAATATTAAGACACGAGTGATTCAAAGCAATAGTCTATCATTTGACATTAAGACAATAATACTTCAAGCATACTAATAAAGCAATCATGCCTTTTCAAAATAACATGGCCAAAGAAAGTTATCCCTACAAAATCATATGGTCTGGCTATGCTCCATCTTCACCACACAAAGTATTCAAATCATGCACAACCCCGATGACAAGCCAAGCAATTGTTTCATACTTTTGACGTTCTCAAACCTTTTCAACTTTCACGCAATACATGAGCGTGAGCCATTGATATAGAACTATAGGTGGAATAGAATATGATGATGGAGGTTGTGTGGAGAAAACAAAAAGGAGAAAGTCTCACATCGACGCAGCTAATCAACGGGCTATGGAGATGCCCATCAATTGATGTCAATGCGAGGAGTAGGGATTGCCATGCAACGGATGCACTAAGAGTTGTAAGTGTATGAAAGCTCAAACTGAAAACTAAGTGGGTGTGCATCCAACCCACTTGCTCATGATGACCTAGGGCATTTGAGGAAGCCCATCGTTGGAATATACAAGCCAAGTTCTATAATGAAAATTCTCACTAGTATATGAAAGTGATAACTCAAGAGACTCTCTATATGAAGAACATGGTGCTACTCTGAAGCACGAGTGTGGTAAAAGGATAGTAACATTGCCCCTTCTCTCTTTTTCTCTCATTTTTTTTCTTTTTTTTGGTGGGCTTCTTTGGCCTCTTTTTTTTATTTGGGCTTCTTTGGCCTCTTTTATTTTTTTAAAGTCCGGAGTCTCATCCCGACTTGTGGGGGAATCATAGTCTCCATCATCCTTTCCTCACTGGGGTAATGCTCTAATAATGATGATCATCACACTTTTATTTACTTACAACTCAATATTGCAACTCGATGTCTAGAACAAAGTATGACTCTATATGAATGCCTCCGGTGGTGTACCGGGATGTGCAATGATCTAGCGTAGCAATGACATCAAAAAACGGACAAGCCATGAAAACATCATGCTAGCTATCTTACGATCATGCAAAGCAATATGACAGTGAATGCTCAAGTCATGTATATGATGATGATGGAAGTTGCATGGCAATATATCTCGGAATGGCTATGGAAATGTCATGATAGGTAGGTATGGTGGCTGTTTTGAGGTAGATATAAGGAGGCTTATGTGTGATAGAGCGTATCGTATCATGGGGTTTGGATGCACCGGCGAAGTTTGCACCAAGGGCAATGCACGGTATCGAAGAGGCTAGCAATGATGGAAGGGTGAGAGTGCGTATAATCCATGGACTCAACATTAGTCATAAAGAACTCACATACTTATTGCAAAAATCTATTAGTCATCAAAACAAAGTACTACGCGCATGCTCCTAGGGGGGTAGATTGGTAGGAAAAGACCATCGCTCGTCCCCGACCGCCACTCATAAGGAAGACAATCAATAAATAAATCATGCTCCGACTTCATCACATAACGGTTCACCATACGTGCATGCTACGGGAATCACAAACTTCAACACAAGTATTTCTACAATCCACAACTACCCACTAGCATGACACTAATATCACCATCTTTATATCGCAAAACTGTTGCAAGGAATCAAACATATCATATTCAGTGATCTACAAGTTTTATGTAGGATTTTATGACTAACCATGTGAATGACCAATTCCTGTCAACTCTCTAAATAGATATAAGTGAAGCAAGAGAGTTTAATTCTTTCTACAAAATATATGCCCACGCTCAAACAAATATAAGTGAAGCAAAAGATCATTCTACAAATGGCGGTTTTCTATGTGTAGGGAAACAGGCAATCCATACTTCAAATGATATAAGCGAAGCACATGAAGCATTCTATAAAGCCATACCCAAAAGATATAAGTGAAGTGCAATGAGAATTCTATAAATCAACCAAGGAATATCTCATACCAGCATGGTGCATAAAAGAAGAGTGAAAACTAAATGCAAAAGACGCTCCAAGATTTGCACATATCGCATGAACGAAACGAATCCAAAAACATACCGATATTTGTTGAAGAACGATGAGATGCCTTCCGGGGCATCCCCAAGCTTAGACGCTTGAGTCCCCTTGAATATTTACTTGGGGTGCCTTGGGCATCCCCAAGCTTGATCTCTTGCCTCTCCTCCTTCTCCTCACATCGAGACCTCCTCGATCTTCGAACACTTCATCCACACAAAACTCAACGGAAAACTCGGTAAGATCCGTTAGTATAATAAAGCAAATCACTACTCTAAGTACTGTTGCAAACCAATTAATATTTTGTTTTTGCATTGTAGATACTGTAATATAACTTTTCCATGGCTTAATCCACTGACAGAAATCGATAGTTTCATCAAAACAAGCAAACTATGCATCAAAAACGGAATCTGTCTTAAACAGGAAAGTCTGTAGTAATCTGAACATTCACCATACCTATGGTACTCCAAAAATTCTGCCAAAATTAGGAAAACTAAAAAATTTGTAAATAAATGCAGTGCAAAAAGTTTTAGAACCGTTTGACATTCCAGTAAAAAATGTAAAATCACGCACTACAGCCAAAGTTTCTGTTCTGCACCGCACAAACCAACAAGCAATGTAAACATCCTAAAGGCAAATCTTGGCAGATTATTTTTATAATACAATGGAATTGTACAAGGGGATAATTATTTTTGTTGAAAAGTTGCTGTAATCAAGATTCACAAAGTTTCCGTGAGCATGAACAAAGTTCAAGGCTAGCTCCCACTTTAACAATGCTCGTCTTTCTCACTTTCACTTTCCTTTTTTGAAAAAGTTTTGGGTTCCCCTCTTTATTTTTTTGTTTTTAAACTATATAAAAGCACTCAACAGAAATAGATGACTCTCTAAAACTTCCGGGTTGTCTCCCTGGCGGCGCTTTCTTTAAAGCCATTAAGCTAGGCATATAGTGCTCAAGTAATGGATCCACCCGGATCCCAAGGTATATCAAAGCCAATTTTAATTAACAATGATTTGTGATTTAGTAGTGAGCACAAAGTAACATATATCATGTAATGACGAAGTCTAACTCTCTTCCTATGAATCGGCATGTCATAAAAGAATAATTCATGCACACATAGTAAAGGCCAATGCATAGTATAAACAGTTTCTTGCAATTTTATCATATTGGAAACATGGAGAGGCGGAGATGTAGTTCCTCTCTCATAATAATTGGAAGTAGGTGAAGCAAGCACATTCATATTATATCTATCAAAATCATCATGTGCAACGGTAAAAGGCAACCCATCAATATAATCCTTAATAAGGGCAAACTTCTCCGATATAGTGTAGTCGGGAGAATTCAAAAAGATAATAGGACTATCATGCGTGGGTGCAATAGCAATAATTTCATGTTTAACATAAGGAACTATAGCAAGTTCATCTCCATAAGCATAATTCATATTGGCATCTTGGCCACAAGCATAGCAAGCATCATCAAAAAGTGATATTTCAAAAGAATCAACGGGATCGTAACAATCATCATAGCATTCATCCTTCGGTAAGCACGAAGGGAAATTAAACAATGTATGAGTTGAAGAGTTACTCATTAGAAGGTGGGCACGGGTGATCAATCCTCTCTTCCTCCTTTTGTTCTTCGCTCTCCTCCTCATCTTTTTCATCCAATGAGCTCACAAGGTCATTAATTTCTTCTTCCATAGACTCCTGCAAAATATTAGTCTCTTCTTGGACAGCGGAGACTCTCTCAATAAAATCATCAATATCGGAATTGAATTCATAATTCTCATAGCAATATGTAAGTATAGCAAAATTTTCAGGTCTATAAACTGAATCATCAAAATCTTTGAACTCTTTAAACAAATATTCAATTTCATAAGCACCCATAAAAGCAACGAACTCTTCTATTTGTTCCACATCATAGTAATCATATATACCATTAGCATAAGAAGCTAAGGTTTCATTATCATTAAATTCACATGAAAAGGGAAGGTGTGGAGCCTTCATCCTAGAGCAACAAGTATAATCATATCTCAAGCATAGTTGCCGAGCATACCAATGCAACATATAAATTTTATCCCATAATAGTTTCCCTTTTTGAGTCAAGCGATAATCCCTAAAGTATTCACGTTGATCCAACGTGTCTCCCATTACTAAGTTGAATGGGGTTTTCTCAGGATTATCAAAGTAGTACATAATATCTTTCACATAATGAGCATCGAGGGTTTTAGGAGGTTCCCCATCTCCATGAGTAGCAAGTAAACCTTTTTTTTTGTATTTCGTGTTCCATATCCATAACTAAAGATAGAGAACAACTTAGAACAGCAAATAAAAATTACTTAGTGATAAAGAAAACAAGCACACACGAGAATATTCACCCCACGCTATAACTCCCTGGCAACGGCGCCAGAAAATGGTCTTGATAACCCACAAGTATAGGGGATCAATTGTAGCCTCTTTCGATAAGTAAGAGTGTCGAACCCAACGAGGAGCTAAAGGTAGAACAAATATTCCCTCAAGTTCTATTGACCACCGATACAACTCTACGCACGCTTAAAGTTCGCCTTACCTAGAACAAGTATGAAACTAGAAGTACTTTGTAGGTGTTTTTGGATAGGTGAGCAAGGTAATAAAGAGCGCATAAATAAAAAGTAGGGGCTGTTTAGATAAAGACACAACTAAATTAGTTTTAGTAGAGCTTTTTTCACGAGAAAGTTATTTGTCCCTAGGCAATCGATAACTAGACCGGTAATCATTATTGCAATTTTATTTGAGGGAGAGGCATAAGCTAACATACTTTCTCTTCTTGGATCATATGCACTTATGATTGGAACTCTAGCAAGCATCCGTAACTACTAAAGATCATTAAGGTAAAACCCAACCATAGCATTAAAGTATAAAGTCCTCTTTATTCCCATACACCATGACCCACTTATCCGTGTTTGTGTTTCAGTCACTCACGCAACGCAGACAATAAGCAAACCATGAACATATTGGAAACCCTACAGCGGGGATCCCTCACGCTTGCGCGACACGGAGAGCACCATAGGACAGCACCAATAATAAAACATGCAACTCAAACCAATCACGATCATCAATTAACCCATAGGACAAAACGGATCTACTCAAACATCATAGGATAGCCATACATCATTGGGAAATAATATATAGCGTTGAGCACCATGTTTAAGTAGAGATTACATCGGGTAAAAGAGGGGTTACACCGCTGCATAGAGGGGGGAAGAGTTGGTGATGACGGCGGTGAAGTTGTTGGTGTAGATTGCGGTGATGATGATGGCCCCGGCGGCACTCCTGTGCCACCGGAAGCGAGGGGGAGAGAGCCCCCCTCCTTCTTCTTCTTCCTTGACCTACTCCCTAGATGGGAGAAGGGTTTCCCCTCTGGTCCATGGTCTCCATGGCGTGGGAGGGGCGAGAGCCCCTCCGAGATTGGTTCTGTCTCTCTGTCTTTCTCTATTTCTGTGCTTCCTTATTCTGCCCTTTCACTGTTTCTTAAATTCCCGGAGATCCTTAACTCCGATTGGGCTGAAATTTGAAACGATTTTTATCCGGATATTAGCTTTCTTGCAGCGAAAGAAGGGCAACAACCGCCTTACGGGGTGTCGACGAGGGTCAGGGGCGCGCCCCCTGCCTCGTGGCTCCCTCAAGCATCATATCGCGTTGATTCTTCTTCCCAAAAAATCACATATATTCCAAAAAAATCTCCGTCAGTTTTTATCCCGTTTGGACTCCGTTTGATATGGATTTTCTGCGAAACAAAACATGCAACAAACAGGAACTGGCACTAGGCACTGGATCAATATGTTAGTCTCAAAAATAGTATAAAAAGTTGCCAAAAGTATATGAAAGTTGTAGAATATTGGCATGGAACAATCAAAAATTATAGATACGACGGAGACGTATTAGTTACGTCGATACAAGCTTTAACACTGATTCAGATGACTCTGAGCTCAATATGAATACATATTGAAAATGGGAGCAATTAGCTAGAGTAGCTCCATGCAGAGCATTGTAGACATAGAAATTTGCAAAATACATACGGATCTGAATGGGACAGACCCGTTGACTAAACTTCTCTCACAAGAAAAACATGATCACACATTAGTACTCTTTAGGTGTTAATCACATGGCGATGTGAACTAGATTATTGACTCTAGTAAAGTCTTTGGGTGTTGGTCACAAGGCGATGTGAACTATGGGTGTTAAATCACATGGTGATGTGAACTAGATTATTGACTCTAGTGCGAGTGGGAGACTGATGGAAATATGCCTAGAGGCAATAATAAAATGGTTATTATTATATTTCATTAATATTGATAAAGGTTTATTATCCATGCTAGAATTGTGTTGATCGGAAACTTAAATACATGTGTGAATACATAAATGAAATACCATGTCCCTAGTAAGCCTCTACTAGACTAGCTCATTGATCAAAGATGGTTAAGGTTTCCTAACCATAGACATGAGTTGTCATTTTATAATGGGATCACATCATTAGGAGAATGATGTGATGGGCAAGACCCATCCGTTAGCTTAGCATTATGGTCGTTCAGTTTTATTGCTATTGCTTTCTTCATGTCAAATACATATTCCTTCGACTATGAGATTATGCAACTCCCGGATACTGGAGGAATGCCTTGTGTGCTATCAAATGTCACAACGTAACTGGGTGATTATAAAGATGCTCTACAGGTATCTCCGAAGGTGTTTGTTGAGTTGGCATAGATCGAGATTAGGATTTGTCACTCCGAGTATCAGAGAGGTATCTCTGGGCCCTCTCGGTTATACACATCATAAGCTTGCAAGAAAATGACTAAGGAGTTAGTCACGAGGTTACGTATTATGGAACAAGTAAATAGACTTGCTGGTAATGAGATTGAACTAGGTATGAAGATACCGATGATCAAATCTCAGGTAAGTAACATATCGATAGACAAAGGGAATTACGTATGTTGTCATAACGGTTCGACCGATAAAGATCTTTGTAGAATATGTAGGAGCCAATATGGGCATCTAGGTCCCGCTATTGGTTATTGACCGGAGAGGTGTCTCGGTCATGTCTACATAGTTCTCGAACCCGTAGGGTCCGCACGCTTAACGTTCAACGGCAATATAGTATTATATGAGTTATGTGAATTGGTGACCGAATGTTGTTCGGAGTCCCGGATGAGATCACGGAAATGAGGAGGAGTCTCAAAATGGTTGAGAGGTAAAGATTGATATATAGGACGATAGTTCGTACATCAAAAGTGTTCCGGGGGGTACCAGGTACTTATCGGGTCATCGGAAGGGGTTTCGGGCACCCCCGACAAAAGATATGAGCCTTATGGGCCAAGAGGGGAAATGCATCAGCCACAAAGGGCTGGTGCGCCCCTCGTATGGGCCGGCCAAGAAGGAGAAGGAAAGAGAGGAATAGGATTCCCCCTTCCTTCCCTCTCCCCCTCTCTTTCCTTCCCCCTCCGACATATATGGCAGGGGGTGCGCGGCTAGGGAGGAGCCCAAGTAGGACTCGGTCCTACTTGGGGCGCCTCCTCATACGTCTCCAACGTATCTACTTTTCCTAACGCTTTTCCTCTTGTTTTGGACTCTAATTTGCATGATTTGAATGAAACTAACCCCGGACTGACGTTGTTTTCAGGAGAACTACCATGGTGTTGTTTTTGTGCAGAAATAAAAGTTCTCGGAATGGAACGAAACTTTGCGAGGACTTTTTATACAATAAACAAGAATTTCTGGAGCCAAGATCCACTGGAGGGGGGCACTTCGGTGGGCACAACCCACCAGGGTGCCCCCCCTCCTGGCGCGCCTAGGTGGGTTGTCCCCACCTGGTGGCCCCGCAGACCCTGAAACCGACGCTATAAATCCTATTTTTCCAAAAAAATCAAGGAGAAAGAATTATCGCGATCCACGAGACGGAGCCGCCGTCACCTATTGTTCTTCATCGGGAGGCCAGATCTGGAGTCCGTTTGGGGCTCCATAGAGGGGGATCTTCGTTCTTCGTCATCACCAACCCTTCTCCATCGCCAATTCCATGATGATCCCCCCACGGCAGTGAGTAATTCCTTCGTAGGCTCGCTGGTCGGTGAGGAGTTGGATGAGATTCATCATGTAATCTAGTTAGTTTTGTTAGGGCTTGATCCCTAGTATCCACTATGTTCTAAGATTGATGTTGCTATGACTTTGCCATGCTTAACACTTGTCACTTTGGACCCGGGTGCCATGAACTCAGATCTGAACCGTTTATGTTATCATCATTACATCCATGTTCTAGATCCGATCTTGAAAGTTATAGTCACCTACTACGTGTGATGATCCAGTAACCCCGGAGTGACAATAGTCGGGACCACTCCCGGTGATGACCGTAGTTTGAGGAGTTAATGTATTCACTATGTGTTAATGCTTTGTTCCGGTTCTCTATTAAAAGGAAGCCTTAATATCCCTTAGTTTCCAATAGGACCCCGCTGCCATGGGAGGGTAGGACAAAAGATGTCATGCAAGTTCTTTCCATAAGCACGTATGACTATTTACGGAATACATGCCTACATTATATTGACGAACTGGAGCTAGTGGCCTATCGCCCTAGGTTATAACTGTCTCATGATGAATATCATCCAACAAGTCACCGATCCAATGCCTATGAATTTATCTTATATTGTTCTTGCTAAGTTACTACTGCTATCATCACTGTTACACTTGCTACAAAATTACTGCTATCACTGTTACCGTTACCGCCGCCGCTGCTACTACTATCAAAACTATCATATTACTTTGCTACCAATCACTTTGCTGCAGATAATTAATCTCCAGGTGTGGTTGAATTGACAACTCAGCTGCTAATACCTTCGAATATTCTTTGGCTCCCCTTGTGTCGAATCTATAAATTTGGGTTGAATACTCTACCCTCAAAAACTGTTGTGATCCCCTATACTTGTGAGTTATCAAGACCTTTTTCTGGCGTCGTTGCCGGGGAGCATAGCTATATTTGTTGAGTCACTTGGGATTATTATCACTTTATCACTATGAAGAATCTGAAGGATGCTAAGACTAAATTTTTCCCTCAAAGACGAGGGGAGGTAAGGAACTGCCATCCAGTTCTGCTTTAGATTCACCTTCTCTTATAAGTAAACTTGCAACACCACAACATGCTATCAATTATGATATGTCGCAAGTTATTGATGATGCTACTTTTGCTATGGATAATGCTTATGATGATGCTAGTACCTTGCTTGATAATGATGATGTGCCACTTGGTGAATTTCTTGATGAACAAATTGCTAGAGTAATACAACATGATGTTGTTGAATCTGATGATGAGCTTGAAACTGAAACTCCTGAAACACCTGCTAGAACTAGTCTTCCTAGATATGAATTTCCTAAGGTACCGGAAGGTTATGTTATGAACGAGGAGACAACTAGAGATATTCTTGCTTGTAAGGATAGAGATGATCTAGAGAAATTATTATGCAAGTATAAAGAAAAATCTCTGAATGCTAGAATGAAATATGATCTTAAGTTTGCTACTTCACCTATCTTTATTGATGATAAGGATTATGAATTCTCTGTCGACCCAGAGTTAATTACTTTGGTTGAATCTGATCCTTTCCATGGTTATCAAACTGAAACTGTTGTGGCACATCTTACTAAGTTGAATGACATAGCCACCCTTTTTACTCATGATGAGAAAACTCGCTATTACTTACTTTATTCTCAAATTATTTCCTTTCTCATTAAACGGTGATGCTAAAGCCTGGTACAATACTCTTGCTCCTGGTTGTGTGCATAGTCCCCAGGATATGATTTATTACTTTTCTGAAAAATATTTCCCTACTCATAAGAAACAAGATGCTTTACAGGAAATATTTAACTTTGTGCAAACTAAAGAAGAGAGTCTCCCCCAAGCTTGGGGGGAGGCTTTGCCAATTACTCAATGTTTTGCCTGATCATCCTTTTAAGAAAAATGAAATACTTGATATCTTCTATAATGGACTAACCGATGCTTCTAGGGACTTCCTAGATAGTTGTGCTGGTTGTGTTTTCAGGGAAGGAACTATTGGACAAGCTGGAAAATTATTGAATAACATATTGAAAAATTATGATGATTGGACTCTTCCTGAACCACCGCCTAAATCCACTCCGAAGAAGAGGGGTATATTGTATCTCAGTCCTGAAGATATGCAAGAGGCAAAGAAATCTATGAAGGAAAAAGGTATTAAAGCTGAGGATGTTAAAAATTTACCTCCTATTGAAGAAATACATGGGATTAATACACCACCACTGGCTAAGGTGGTAGAGGTAAATTCTTTAATGAAGTTCAATGACAATGACAATCCTCACAATATGCATCCTAGCCAATGCCAAGATCACTTCAATGCAAATGTTATGAAACAATTGAAATATAATTCTGATATGATTGCTCGCTTGAGTGACTTGTTATTTAGAATCTCAAATGATGTTAGAGGTGTTAGAAAACATGCTTCTATGGTTCAAAACCAGTTAGAACAAGTTGGTAACTAGAGGAGGTAAAATGACTCAGGAACCACTTTATCCTAAGGGACACCCAAAAATAATAGAACAAGATTCACAAAGAGTTAACACTGATGCACATAGTCCTTCAAAAAGCAAAAATAAGAAGAAAAATGATAGGACTTTGCATGCTTCTAGTGAACCGGAAATAGAAAAACCTCCTGATAATTGATAATGAAACTTCTATCTCTGATGCTGAAACTCAGTCTGGTAATGAACACTCACCTAGTGATAATGAAAAAGATAATGCTGATGTTCATGAAGATAATCAATGAAACAATGAAAAAGAACCAGACAATGATGTTGAGATAGAACCACATATTGATCTTGATAACCCACAACCTAAGAATAAAAGGTATGACAAAAGAGACTTTGTTGCTAGAAAACACGGTAAAGAAAGAGAACCGTGGGTTCAAAAACCTATGCCCTTTCCACCTAAGTCAACTAAAAAGAATGATGATGAAGAATTTGAACGCTTTGCTAAAATGCTCAGGCCAGTCTTTTTGCGTACTCGCTTGACTGATATCTTGAAAATGCCTCCATATGCAAAGTATATGAAAGACATTATCACTAATAAAATAAAAATACCGGAAGCTTAAATCTCCACTATGCTTGCTAATTATACTTTTAAAGATGGAGTACCCAAAAAATTTGGAGATCCGGGAATACCAACTATACCTTGCTCTATCAAAAAGAATTATGCGAAAACTGCTTTATGTGATTTAGGAGCTGGTGTTAGTGTTATGTCATTATCTTTATATAAAAGACTTGACTTGAATAAA
The DNA here is from genome assembly GCF_018294505.1 of Triticum aestivum. Classification (NCBI taxonomy): domain Eukaryota; kingdom Viridiplantae; phylum Streptophyta; class Magnoliopsida; order Poales; family Poaceae; genus Triticum; species Triticum aestivum. The sequence goes on from NC_057805.1 coordinate 323,212,808, forward strand.
CTCACACCTACTGAAATATCTTTGCAAATGGCTGACAAATCAACTGCCGTACCTATCGGTATCTGTGAGGATGTGCCCGTTGTTGTTGCTAATGTTACTATTTTGACTGACTTTGTAATACTTGAGATGCCCGAGGACGACAACATGTCGCTTGGTAGACCCTTCTTGAATACTGCAGGGGCTATTATTGATTGCAATAAAAGCAAGGTCACTTTTCATATTAATGGTAATGAGCACATGGTGCACTTTTCGAAGAAACAATTCCAAGTGAATGGTATTAATGTTATTGAAAAATCTCCGACAATCACTATTGGAAGTTTTCAAATACCTCTACCTACTATTAAAAAGAAATATGAAATGCTTATTGTTGGGGACATTGATACGTCTCCAACGTATCTATAATTTTTTATTGTTCCATGCTATTATATATTCTCTTTTGGATGTTTAATGGGCTTTATTATACACTTTTATATTATTTTTGGGACTAACCTACTAACCCAAGGCCCAGTGCAAATTGCTGTTTTTTTGCCTATTTCAGTGTTTCGCAGAAAAGGAATATCAAATGGAATCCAAACGAAATGAAACCTTCGGGAACATGATTTTTGGAACAAACGTGATCCAGAGGACTTGGAGTGGACGTCAAGAAACAACCGAGGAGGCCACGAGGCAGGAAGGCGCGCCCCCCACCCTCGTGGGCCCCTCGTGGCTCCACCGACCTACTTCTTCCTCCTAAATATACCTACGTACCCCGAAACCATCAAGGAGCACCACGAAACCCTATTTCCACCACCGCAACCTTCTGTACCCATGAGATCCCATCTTGGGGCCTTCTCCGGCGCTCCGCCGGAGGGGGCATCGATCACGGAGGGCTTCTACATCAACACCGTAGCCTCTCCGATGATGTGTGATTAGTTTACCACAGACCTTCGGGGTCCATAGTTATTAGCTAGATGGCTTCTTCTCCCGCTTTGGATCTCAATACAAAGTTCTCCTCGATCTTCTTGGAGATCTATTCGATGTAACTCTTTTTGCGGTGTGTTTGTCGAGATCGGATGAATTGTGGGTTTATGATCAAGATTATGTATGAACAATATTTGAATCTTCTCTGAATTCTTTTATGTATGATTGGTTATCTTTGCAAGTCTCTTCGAATTATCAGTTTGGGTTCAATCTTTCTTGCAATGGGAGAAGTGCTTAGCTTTGGGTTCAATCTTGCGTTGCTCGATCCCAGTGACAGAAAGGGAAATGACACGTATTGTATTGTTGCCATCGAGGATAAAAAGATGGGGTTTATATCATATTCCTTGAGTTTATCCCTCTACATCATGTCATCTTGCCTAATGCGTTACTCTGTTCTTATGAACTTAATACTCTAGATGCATGCTGGATAGCGGTCGATGTGTGGAGTAATAGTAGTAGATGCAGGCAGGAGTCGGTCTACTTGTTGCGGACGTGATGCCTATATACATGATCATGCCTAGATATTCTCATAATTATGCTCAATTCTATCAATTGATCGACAGTAATTTGTACACCCACCGTAATACTTATGCTATCTTGAGAGAAGCCACTAGTGAAACCTATGGCCCCGGGTCTATTTTCCATCATATAAGTTTCCAATCTATTTTTACTTTGCAATATTTACTTTCAATCTTTATCATAAAAATACCAAAAATATTATCATCTCTATCAGATCTCACTTTTGCAAGTGGCCGTGAAGGGATTGACAACCCATTTATCGCGTTGGTTGCAAGGTTCTTATTTGTTTGTGTAGGTACGAGGGACTTGCGTGTGGCCTCCTACTGGATTGATACCTTGGTTCTCGAAAACTGAGGGAAATACTTATGCTACTTTGCTGCATCACACTTTCCTCTTCAAGGGAAAAACCAACGCATGCTCAAGAGGTAGCAGACATTCATATCCCCGTTGAGATTACTTAGTGATTTACGAAAGTTCTTCGGTTTCATGCTAATCGAAAGTGGTTGTTAATAAGACCTGATCAACATTATTAATGGATCATTTTTGAGAGGTATGAAGTTGATGAATTTAGTAAGCACTACCTTCTGTCCCTACCTTTTGTTTTCTGTTTTATTTAGTTAAATAAAATAAAATGCCATGTTTTGTATGTTTTCTGAATTTCCCGTACAATAAAAATGACCCCAAAATAAAAGTTCTCAGAATGCTTTGAAAATTTAATATGATTTTTTCTGAATATTTAAGAATTTCTGGTGCAAATAATATCAGAGGGAGGTGTACGAGGTGGCACAACCCACCTGGGCGCGCCAAGACCCCAAGGCGCGCCCTGGTGGGTTGTGGTCCCCCTCACTTATCTCTTTACACCACATCATCACTTACCTCCAGAAAAAAGTTCTCCATTGCTCTCTCTTCCGTGTTCTTGCTCCCAAACCCGCGGATTTCGATCTCTTTGCTCGAAGCTCCGTTTCCGAAACTGTTTTGGGGGATCGTTGCTTGGTATGTGACTCCACCGTTGGTCCAATTAGTTTTTGTTTTTGTGGTTTATATTTTGAATAAATAGCTACTCTTGGTGCTGCTGTAGATGAGCTTGCATGTTGAATTCTTAGAGTTCTAAGTAGTTTGAATGCTTGCTACGGCCTCTATGTATCCCTATGAGTAGTTGCTACCAATTTTGTGAAGTTTTATTGAGAAAATTTATGGACTAAAAATTTCAGAATTTTGTTCATAGGAAAAAGATGAACATCTTCAGGAAGTTTGCTTCTAAGAAGAACTCCAAGGGTGTTATTGGGGATTCATCTGACAGTGATCTCCATCCTCGGAGGTTGGCGGAGGTACGGCCATGCGAATGGCCGCATACCCAGTTCATGGAAGAGGCTGGAATTCTCCAGGAGTTCACACAATATGCTGCTAATGCGGGACTCACCGACTTCATTGCAGATGAGTGCGAACAGCATCAAATCCTCACAAACATATTTGTTCAAAGTTTTACTTTCTTTCCTAGGAATAATCCCTCTGAGGTGCAGTTTGATCTATATGTTGAAACCCATCAGATACCACTTACCGAATTTTGTAACATATGCATGATCCCTTCTGATGGGAGCTTAGCTGAGCCAACGTATCTATAATTTTTGATTGCTCCATGCTATATTATATTCTGTTTTGGACATTATTGGGCTTTATTATACACTTTTATATTATTTTTTGGGACTAACCTATTAACCGGAGGCCCAGCCCAGAATTGTTGTTTTTTGCCTATTTCAGAGTTTCGCAGAAAAAGAATATTAAACGGAGTCCAAACGGAATGAAACCTTCGGGAACGTGATTTTCGGAACGAACGTGATCCAGAGGACTTGGACCCTACGTCAAGACATCAACCAGGAAGGCACGAGGTAGGGGGCGCGCCCTCCACCCTCGTGGGCCCCACGTTGCTCCACCGACGTACTTCTTCCTCCTATATATACCTACGTACCCCCAAACTACCAGATACGGAGCCAAAAGCCTAATTCCACCGCCGCAACCTTCTGTACCCGTGAGATCCCATCTTGGGGCCTTTTCCGGAGCTCCGCCGGAGGGGGCATCGATCATGGAGGGCTTCTACATCAACACCATAGCCTCTCCGATGATGTGTGAGTAGTTTACCTCAGACCTTCGGGTCCATAGTTATTAGCTAGATGGCTTCTTCTCTCTTTTTGGATCTCAATACAATGTTCTCCCCCTCTCTTGTGGAGATCTATTCGATGTAATCTTCTTTTGTGGTGTGTTTGTTGAGACCGATGAATTGTGGGTTTATGATCAAGTTTATCTATGAACAATATTTGAATCTTCTCTGAATTCTTTTATGTATGATTGGTTATCTTTGCAAGTCTCTTCGAATTATCAGTTTGGTTTGGCCTACTAGATTGATCTTTCTTGCAATGGGAGAAGTGCTTAGCTTTGGGTTCAATCTTGCGTTGCTCGATCCCGTGACTGAAAGGGAAACGACATGTATTGTATTGTTGCCATCGAGAATAAAAAGATGGGGTTTATATCATATTGCTTGAGTTTATCCCTCTACATCATGTCATCTTGCCTAATGCGTTACTCTGTTCTGATGAACTTAATACTCTAGATGCATGCTGGATAGCGGTCGATGTGTGGAGTAATAGTAGTAGATGCAGGCAGGAGTCGGTCTACTTGTTGCGGACGTGGTGCCTATATACATGATCATGCCTAGATATTCTCATAATTATGCTCAATTCTATCAATTGCTTGACAGTAATTTGTACACCCACCGTAATACTTATGCTATCTTGAGAGAAGCCACTAGTGAAACCTATGGCCCCGGGTCTATTTTCCATCATATAAGTTTCCAATCTATTTTTACTTTGCAATATTTACTTTCAATCTTTATCATAAAAATACCAAAAATATTATCATCTCTATCAGATCTCACTTTTGCAAGTGGCTGTGAAGGGATTGACAACCCATTTATCGCGTTGGTTGCAAGGTTCTTATTTGTTTGTGTAGGTACGAGGGACTTGCGTGTGGCCTCCTACTGGATTGATACCTTGGTTCTCGAAAACTGAGGGAAATACTTACGCTACTTTGCTGCATCACACTTTCCTCTTCAAGGGAAAAACCAACGCATGCTCAAGAGGTAGCAGACATTCATATCCCCGTTGAGATTACTTAGTGATTTACGAAAGTTCTTCGGTTTCATGCTAATCGAAAGTGGTTGTTAATAAGACCTGATCAACCTTATTAATGGATCATTTTTGAGAGGTATGAAGTTGATGAATTTAGTAAGCACTACCTTCTGTCCCTACCTTTTGTTTTCTGTTTTATTTAGTTAAATAAAATAAAATGCCATGTTTTGTATGTTTTCTGAATTTCCCGTACAATAAAAATGACCCCAAAATAAAAGTTCTCGGAATGCTTTGAAAATTTGATATGATTTTTTCTGAATATTTAAGAATTTCTGGTGCAAATAATATCAGAGGGAGGTGTACGAGGTGGCACAACCCACCTGGGCGCGCCAAGACCCCCAGGCGCGCCCTGGTGGGTTGTGGTCCCCCTCACTTATCTCTTTACACCACATCATCACTTACCTCCAGAAAAAGTTCTGCATTGCTCTCTCTTCCGTGTTCTTGCTCCCAAACCCGCGGATTTCGATCTCTTTGCTCGAAGCTCCGTTTCCGAAACTGTTTTGGGGGATCGTTGCTTGGTATGTGACTCCACCGTTGGTCCAATTAGTTTTTGTTTTTGTGGTTTATATTTTGAATAAATAGCTACTCTTGGTGCTGCTGTAGATGAGCTTGCATGTTGAATTCTTAGAGTTCTAAGTAGTTTGAATGCTTGCTATGGCCTCTATGTATCCCTATGAGTAGTTGCTACCAATTTTGTGAAGTTTTATTGAGAAAAATTTATGGACTAAAAATTTCAGAATTTTGTTCATAGGAAAAAGATGAACATCTTCAGGAAGTTTGCTTCTAAGAAGAACTCCAAGGGTGTTATTGGGGATTCATCTGACAGTGATCTCCATCCTCGGAGGTTGGCGGAGGTACGGCCATGTGAATGGCCGCATACCCAGTTCATGGAAGAGGCTGGAATTCTCCAGGAGTTCACACAATATGCTGCTAATGCGGGCCTCACCGACTTCATTGCAGATGAGTGCGAACAGCATCAAATCCTCACAAACATATTTGTTCAAAGTTTTACTTTCTTTCCTAGGAATAATCCCTCTGAGGTGCAGTTTGATCTATATGTTGAAACCCATCAGATACCACTTACCGAATTTTGTAACATATGCATGATCCCTTCTGATGGGAGCTTAGCTGAGCCAACGTATCTATAATTTTTGATTGCTCCATGCTATATTATATTCTGTTTTGGACATTATTGGGCTTTATTATACACTTTTATATTATTTTTTGGGACTAACCTATTAACCGGAGGCCCAGCCCAGAATTGTTGTTTTTTGCCTATTTCAGAGTTTCGCAGAAAAAGAATATTAAACGGAGTCCAAACGGAATGAAACCTTCGGGAACGTGATTTTCGGAACGAACGTGATCCAGAGGACTTGGACCCTACGTCAAGACATCAACCAGGAAGGCACGAGGTAGGGGGCGCGCCCTCCACCCTCGTGGGCCCCACGTTGCTCCACCGACGTACTTCTTCCTCCTATATATACCTACGTACCCCCAAACTACCAGATACGGAGCCAAAAGCCTAATTCCACCGCCGCAACCTTCTGTACCCGTGAGATCCCATCTTGGGGCCTTTTCCGGAGCTCCGCCGGAGGGGGCATCGATCATGGAGGGCTTCTACATCAACACCATAGCCTCTCCGATGATGTGTGAGTAGTTTACCTCAGACCTTCGGGTCCATAGTTATTAGCTAGATGGCTTCTTCTCTCTTTTTGGATCTCAATACAATGTTCTCCCCCTCTCTTGTGGAGATCTATTCGATGTAATCTTCTTTTGTGGTGTGTTTGTTGAGACCGATGAATTGTGGGTTTATGATCAAGTTTATCTATGAACAATATTTGAATCTTCTCTGAATTCTTTTATGTATGATTGGTTATCTTTGCAAGTCTCTTCGAATTATCAGTTTGGTTTGGCCTACTAGATTGATCTTTCTTGCAATGGGAGAAGTGCTTAGCTTTGGGTTCAATCTTGCGTTGCTCGATCCCGTGACTGAAAGGGAAACGACATGTATTGTATTGTTGCCATCGAGAATAAAAAGATGGGGTTTATATCATATTGCTTGAGTTTATCCCTCTACATCATGTCATCTTGCCTAATGCGTTACTCTGTTCTGATGAACTTAATACTCTAGATGCATGCTGGATAGCGGTCGATGTGTGGAGTAATAGTAGTAGATGCAGGCAGGAGTCGGTCTACTTGTTGCGGACGTGGTGCCTATATACATGATCATGCCTAGATATTCTCATAATTATGCTCAATTCTATCAATTGCTTGACAGTAATTTGTACACCCACCGTAATACTTATGCTATCTTGAGAGAAGCCACTAGTGAAACCTATGGCCCCGGGTCTATTTTCCATCATATAAGTTTCCAATCTATTTTTACTTTGCAATATTTACTTTCAATCTTTATCATAAAAATACCAAAAATATTATCATCTCTATCAGATCTCACTTTTGCAAGTGGCTGTGAAGGGATTGACAACCCATTTATCACGTTGGTTGCAAGGTTCTTATTTGTTTGTGTAGGTACGAGGGACTTGCGTGTGGCCTCCTACTGGATTGATACCTTGGTTCTCGAAAACTGAGGGAAATACTTACGCTACTTTGCTGCATCACACTTTCCTCTTCAAGGGAAAAACCAACGCATGCTCAAGAGGTAGCAGACATTCATATCCCCGTTGAGATTACTTAGTGATTTACGAAAGTTCTTCGGTTTCATGCTAATCGAAAGTGGTTGTTAATAAGACCTGATCAACCTTATTAATGGATCATTTTTGAGAGGTATGAAGTTGATGAATTTAGTAAGCACTACCTTCTGTCCCTACCTTTTGTTTTCTGTTTTATTTAGTTAAATAAAATAAAATGCCATGTTTTGTATGTTTTCTGAATTTCCCGTACAATAAAAATGACCCCAAAATAAAAGTTCTCAGAATGCTTTGAAAATTTAATATGATATTTTCTGAATATTTAAGAATTTCTGGTGCAAATAATATCAGAGGGAGGTGTACGAGGTGGCACAACCCACCTGGGCGCGCCAAGACCCCCAGGCGCGCCCTGGTGGGTTGTGGTCCCCCTCACTTATCTCTTTACACCACATCATCACTTACCTCCAGAAAAAGTTCTGCATTGCTCTCTCTTCCGTGTTCTTGCTCCCAAACCCGCGGATTTCGATCTCTTTGCTCGAAGCTCCGTTTCCGAAACTGTTTTGGGGGATCGTTGCTTGGTATGTGACTCCACCGTTGGTCCAATTAGTTTTTGTTTTTGTGGTTTATATTTTGAATAAATAGCTACTCTTGGTGCTGCTGTAGATGAGCTTGCATGTTGAATTCTTAGAGTTCTAAGTAGTTTGAATGCTTGCTATGGCCTCTATGTATCCCTATGAGTAGTTGCTACCAATTTTGTGAAGTTTTATTGAGAAAAATTTATGGACTAAAAATTTCAGAATTTTGTTCATAGGAAAAAGATGAACATCTTCAGGAAGTTTGCTTCTAAGAAGAACTCCAAGGGTGTTATTGGGGATTCATCTGACAGTGATCTCCATCCTCGGAGGTTGGCGGAGGTACGGCCATGCGAATGGCCGCATACCCAGTTCATGGAAGAGGCTGGAATTCTCCAGGAGTTCACACAATATGCTGCTAATGCGGGCCTCACCGACTTCATTGCAGATGAGTGCGAACAGCATCAAATCCTCACAAACATATTTGTTCAAAGTTTTACTTTCTTTCCTAGGAATAATCCCTCTGAGGTGCAGTTTGATCTATATGTTGAAACCCATCAGATACCACTTACCGAATTTTGTAACATATGCATGATCCCTTCTGATGGGAGCTTAGCTGAGCCAACGTATCTATAATTTTTGATTGCTCCATGCTATATTATATTCTGTTTTGGACATTATTGGGCTTTATTATACACTTTTATATTATTTTTTGGGACTAACCTATTAACCGGAGGCCCAGCCCAGAATTGTTGTTTTTTGCCTATTTCAGAATTTCGCAGAAAAAGAATATTAAACGGAGTCCAAACGGAATGAAACCTTCGGGAACGTGATTTTCGGAACGAACGTGATCCAGAGGACTTGGACCCTACGTCAAGACATCAACCAGGAAGGCACGAGGTAGGGGGGCGCGCCCTCCACCCTCGTGGGCCCCACGTTGCTCCACCGACGTACTTCTTCCTCCTATATATACCTACGTACCCCCAAACTACCAGATACGGAGCCAAAAGCCTAATTCCACCGCCGCAACCTTCTGTACCCGTGAGATCCCATCTTGGGGCCTTTTCCGGAGCTCCGCCGGAGGGGGCATCGATCATGGAGGGCTTCTACATCAACACCATAGCCTCTCCGATGATGTGTGAGTAGTTTACCTCAGACCTTCGGGTCCATAGTTATTAGCTAGATGGCTTCTTCTCTCTTTTTGGATCTCAATACAATGTTCTCCCCCTCTCTTGTGGAGATCTATTCGATGTAATCTTCTTTTGTGGTGTGTTTGTTGAGACCGATGAATTGTGGGTTTATGATCAAGTTTATCTATGAACAATATTTGAATCTTCTCTGAATTCTTTTATGTATGATTGGTTATCTTTGCAAGTCTCTTCGAATTATCAGTTTGGTTTGGCCTACTAGATTGATCTTTCTTGCAATGGGAGAAGTGCTTAGCTTTGGGTTCAATCTTGCGGTGTCCTTTCCCAGTGACAGTAGGGGCAGCAAGGCACATATTGTATTGTTGCCATCGAGGATAACAAGATGGGGTTTATATCATATTGCATGAGTTTATCCCTCTACATCATGTCATCTTACTTAAAGCATTACTCTGTTCTTTTGAACTTAATACTCTAGATGCATGCTGGATAGCGGTCGATGTGTGGAGTAATAGTAGTAGATGCAGGCAGGAGTCGGTCTACTTGTCTCGGACGTGATGCCTATATACATGATCATACCTAGATATTCTCATAACTATGCTCAATTCTATCAATTGCTCAACAGTAATTTGTTCACCCACCGTAATACTTATGCTCATGAGAGAAGCCACTAGTGAAACCTATGGCCCCCGGGTCTATTTTCCATCATATTAATCTTCCAACACTTAGCTATTTTTATTGCGTTTTATTTTACTTTGCATCTTTATCATAAAAATACCAAAAATATTATCTTATCATATCTATCAGATCTCACTCTCGTAAGTGACCGTGAAGGGATTGACAACCCCTTTATTGCGTTGGTTGCGAGGATTTATTTGTTTGTGTAGGTGCGAGGGACTTGTGCTTGGCCTCCTACTGGATTGATACCTTGGTTCTCAAAAACTGAGGGAAATACTTACGCTACTTTGCTGCATCACCCTTTCCTCTTCAAGGGAAAACCAACGCAGTGCTCAAGAGGTAGCAAGAAGGATTTCTGGCGCCGTTGCCGGGGAGGCTTACGCAAAGTCAAGTCAAGGTTTGGACTCCTGACAACGATCCATTTCTGGCGCCGTTGCCGGGGAGTCTACGCAAAAGTCAACATACCAAGTACCCATCACAAACCCTTATCTCCCGCATTACATTATTTGCCATTTGCCTCTCGTTTTCCTCTCCTCCACTTCACCCTTGCCGTTTTATTCGCCCTCTCTTTTCCGTTTGTCCTTTTGTTTGCTCGTGTTGCCATGTGCCTTTTATATGCTTGCATCTTCGCTTGCTGAAAATCTTTTGATATGGATCCACTTAAAGTGTTCTACTTGGATCATCTTCGATCCTTATGCGCTCGTGCTGAAACCCCAACTAGCCTAGTTGATGGAAAATCTTTAGATGAGCATGCTCATTTTGTGCGTCATCGTTTGTCTGAAAAAGGGAAGCTCTTATGGTATAATATAAATAGTTTGCTATGCTATGCTTGGAATCTTTGTGAAATGTGTGATTTTACTTGTTGCTCTAAGAACCCTAAAAAACACCTTCCCTACCTATGTGAGTTCAATGATAATGAAATCTTATCTTCTTATGCAAAGGGTGTTTATAGTTACTATGATATCGAACAAATTGAAGAATTTGTTGTTTTTAAGGGTGCTCATGAAGTTGCTTCTTTGATTGAAAAGTATGATTTTACTCTCAACAAATCTGAAAATTCCGTCATACTTAAATATTGCAATGAAAACTTTGCTCATAATGTCTATGTCCAAGAATTTATTGAAAGAATGACCGTTACTTTGGAAGAAAATAATGATATGCATGAATCTATAGATAATGATAATTCCGATGATTTGGTTGAAATATCCCTTGATGAACATGATGCTTGCTATTCTTGTGGCCATGATGCCAATATTTATGAAGACGAATTTGTTATAGTTCCTTATGTTAAAAATGAGATCGTTGCTATTGCACCCATGCTTGATAGTTCCTTCGATGAAAAGCGTGATTGCAATGATTTTACTATAAATTCTCTTGATGTCACTTGTGCTAATAATATGCAAAACCCTAAGCTTGGGGATGCTAGTTTTGCTATGTCCACTATTTGTTGCAATGATCATGATTGGGGTGATTTTTCTTATGATCTTGAAAATTTATTTAATCCCCATGATGAATATGAGATTGATAATATTGTTTGCAATAATGTTGAAAGTGGGTTTGTAAGAGTGTCAACTTTAGATCCCACATATTTGGAGAATTTTCAGTCTTATGGTATTTTTGATAAAATTGGGTTTGGAGAGGTCATGACTTTAGTTAATGTTAATCCCACTATTTTGGAAGAGTGTCAACTTTGCATGCATGTGGATTGTGTTGAAAATATTTTATGGGATAGCTATATTTTTGAATTTTCTTATGATCCTACATGTAATTATTATGAGAGAGGAAAATATGGTTGTAGAAATTTTCATGTTACTAACTTACCTCTCGTTATGTTGAGATTGCCATTGTTTCTTTCCGCTTCCTTGCATATGCTAGTTTTTGCTTGTCTTGATAATTTGTTTGCCTATAAGATGCCTATGCATAGGAATTATGTTAGACTTAGATGTGTTTGTCACGTGTTTCATGATGCTCTCTTTGCGCTTCAATTCTTCTCTTTTATGTGAGCATCATCGAAATTATCAATGCCTAGCTAGGGGCGTTAAACGATAGCGCTTGTTGGGAGGCAACCCAATTTTATTTTTAGTTTTTTATTTTTGATTCTATTTAGGAATAAATATTCGATCTAGCCTCTGGTTATATTTGTTTTTATGTTTTAATTAGTGTTTGTGCCAATTTTAACCTATAGGATCTTCTTGGATGATAGTTATTTGATCTTGCTGAAAATTCCGGAAACTTACTGTTCACAAAAATAATTGTTAAAAATCACCAGAACGTGATAAAATATTGATTCCAATTGCTGCTGATCAATAAACAAATTATCTAGGTCGTCCTATTTTGGCTGAATTTTTGGAGTTCCAGAAGTTTGCGTTAGTTACAGATTACTACAGACTGTTCAGTTTTTGACAGATTCTGTTTTTTGTGTGTTGTTTGCTTATTTTGATGAATCTATGGCTAGTAAAATAGTTTATAAACCATATAGAAGTTGGAATAAATTAGGTTTAACACCAATATAAATAAATAATGAGTTCATTACAGTACCTTGAAGTGGTGTTTTGTTTTCTTTCGCTAACGGAACTCACGAGATTTTCTGTTAAGTTTTGTGTTGTGAAGTTTTCAAGTTTTGGGTAAAAGATTTGATGGATTATGGAACAAGGAGTGGCAAGAGCCTAAGATTGGGGATTCCCATGGCACCCCAAGATAATCTAAGGACACCTAAAAGCCAAAGCTTGGGGATGCCCCGAAAGGCATCCCCTCTTTCGTCTACTTCCATCGGTAACTTTACTTGGAGCTATATTTTTATTCACCACATGATATGTGTTTTGCTTGGAGCGTCTTGTATTATTTGAGTCTTTTATTTGTTAGTTTACCACGATCATGTTTGCTGTACACACCTTTTGATGAGAGACACACATGATTCGGAATTTATTAGAATACTCTATGCGCTTCACTTATATCTTTTGAGCTATATAGTTTTTGCTCTAGTGCTTCACTTATATCTTTTAGAGCACGGTGGTGGTTTTGTTTTATAGAAACTATTATTCTCTCATGCTTCACTTATATTATTTTGAGAGTCTTAAACAACATGGTAATTTGCTTAAATTGGGAAATTAATCCTAATATGTTAGGTATTCAAGACTAGTAAAAAACTTTCTTATGAGTGTGCTGAATGCTAAGAGAAGTTTGATGCTTGATGATTGTTTTGAGATATGGAGGTAGTGATATTAAAGTTGTGCTAGTTGAGTAGTTGTGAATTTGAGAAATACTTGTATTGAAGTTTGCAAGTCCCGTAGCATGCACGTATGGTAAACGTTATGTAACAAATTTGAAACATGAGGTGTTCTTTGATTGTCCTCCTTATGAGTGGCGGTCGGGGACGAGCGATGGTCTTTTCCTACCAATCTATCCCCCTAGGAGCATGCGCGTATGTGACGCCCGGATAATTATGCTACAGTAAACCTACGCTAATGATGCCACGTCACCTCTGTTAGTGTTGATAATCTCGCGTTAGTTCAAAACCGGATCAAAATTCAAATTCAAAATATGGCAAACAACAAAAGTTTTCAAAAATATTAAAAACTAAAATGTTCGGGGGGATTCAAATAAATCATGGATAATTATGATGGAGAAAACCACACTTATATAAAATCTTTAAATACTCTAAAATGAATAAAACAGTAGTCAAAACAATTATTGAAATGCCTTTTATAATAAATAAAATGTTAAACTATTCTAGTTAGGTGTTAAACTTTTTATCGCAGTGGGTTTAGTGGTAGTACTAATTTAGGGATCGTTTTGTACTTTACAAAACTAAAATAAAATGAGGAACAAAATAAAACAGAAAAGAAAAAGTAGAAATAAAACAAAGCTAAAAAAAAGAGAGCAAACCCCCCCCCCCACTGGGCTCCGGCCCAGCAGGCCACAGCCCCACTGGGCCAGGCCACCAGGCCAACCGGCCAGCCCACCCCGCTCCCTTATCCACCCCACTCCCCCACCGACAACCCCCACCTCCCCACTCCCTCGCTCCCCCACTCCCCGATCCCATCTGGATCGGGGCAACGACCGCGACGCCGCCGCCTCGCCCCCGTCGCCGGACACCCCCATCGCCTCGACGCCCGCGTCGACCCCCCTTCCCCGCGCCCCGACGCTGGTGCTGGCCTTCGCCGGACCTCGACCACCTCCTCCGCCACCTCGCCTCCCCGCGTCGGCCTCGACAACCCCGGCCCGAGCCACCACCCGTGGCCCCATCACCGGATCGCCGCCGCCCGGAGCTGACCTCGCCTGACGCTGCCCCGCCATCGCCGCGTCCCCGTCCTCCTCCCCGCCGGACTGCGTCCGCCTCCCCGACACGGCGACGACGCCTCGTCCCCATCCTCCTCCACAACGGTCGCCCCCGAGCCTCGCCGCCCCGCTTCTCTGCAACGCCGGTCCGCTTCTCTGCAACGCCGGTGAGGCCATCGGCCTCCGCCTTCCCTCCTCTTCCCCTCCGTCGCCGTGCACACTCGCCGACCGGGCCCCGAACGTGCTCACCGCGCCGGCGCACGCCTCGGCCCCCGTCCCTCTCCCCGCGATGCCTCTTCCCCCTTTCCGGCGCTCGCCTCCGGCCGCTGTGCCACGGTGCTGGTCGCCGCTGCCGGCCGCACCGTCGCCATCGCCTTGTGCCGTTCGGGCGAGTCCGCCCCCTGCTCGCCCGCACCCACTGCCGCTGCTCTGCTCGCCCGCCTCGCCGCGCCCTCGCTTTCCCCAGCCCGCGCCCACGCGCGAGCACGTCGCGCCCGTGGCCTCGCCCCGCCGTACTCCCTGCCGACGAGCGCGCGCCCAGGTGCCCGTTGCCCGCTCCAGCACCCGAACCCGCCGAACCCTCTAGGCCCCCTGGGGCCAATGACAGGCAGGCCCCTCTCCTAAAATGTTTAGTAAAAAAAAAGGTAAATAAAAAAAATTAAAAGAATTTAAAATAATAATAATAATGAAAATAAAAATAATAAATTAAATTAATAAAAATTAATGAATAAGTAAATAAAGAAAATAAAAATAAAAATAATTAATTAGTTAGTTAATTAATTAAGTTAATTAACCCTGTTTAGATTAATCTAATTTAATTAATTAGTTTAATTAATAGTTAATTAATTAGTTAGCCCTAATTACCCTAATCAGTCTATGACATGTGGGACCCACGTGTCAGATGACTGCTGACGTCAGCATGATGTCATGCTGATGTCATGGCAACACTGTTTTGGATAAGGTTGAATTAAATAATTAATTAAAATTCAGAAAATGATTAAATCTTTAGAAAATCATATAAAATAATCCGTAACCCGGATGTAAATACTTTGTACATGAAAGTTGCTCAGAACGACGAGACGAATTCGGATACGCAGCCCGTTCGTTCACCACACATCACTAACCTATTGAACCTGCAACATTTCACCTCCGGTTCGTCTGTCCGAAAACGTGAAACACCGGGGATATTTTCCCGGATGTTTCCCCCCTTCACCGGTATCACCTCATACCGCGTTAGAACACGTCTAGCTCTGCCTATTGTCCTGTTATGCACTTGCTTGCTATGTATTTACTGTTTCTCCCCCCCCCTCTTCTCTTCGTTAGACCCCGTGACGATGCTGATGCCCCTGTGGTCGACTACGTCACCGATGACCCCTCCTTCTTGTCTGAGCAACCAGGCAAGCCCCCCCCCCCTTGATCACCAGATATCGCCTATTCTTCTCTATACTGCTTGCATTAGAGTAGTGTAGCCTGTTACTGCTTTTCGATATCCTATCCTGATGCATAGCCTATCCTTGCTACTACTGTTGATACCTTTACCTGCAATCCTACATGCTTAGTATAGGATGCTAGATTTCCATCAGTGGCCCTACATTCTTGTCCGTCTGCTGTGCTATACTATCGGGCCGTGATCACCTGGGCGGTGATCACGGGTATATACTATATACATTATATACATGACACATGTGGTGACTAAAGTCGGGTCGGCTCGAGGAGTACCTGCAAGTGGTTCTGATGAGGGGGCTGAAAGGACAGGTGGCTCCACCCCGGTAGAGGTGGGCCCGGGTTCCTGACGGCCCCCGACTGTTACTTTGTGGCGGAGCAACAGGGCAGGTTGAGACCGCCTAGGTGAGAGGTGGGCCTGGCCCTGGTCGGCGTTCGTGGATACTTAACACGCTTAACGAGATCTTGGTATTTGATCTGAGTCTGGCCATTTGGTCTATACGCACTAGCCATCTACGCGGGAGTAGTTATGGGTATCCCGGCGTCGTGGTATCAGCCGAAGCCTTCTTGACGTCAGCGACTGAGTGGCGCGCGCCGGATTGGACTGGAACGCCACTAGGCTAGGTCTGCTTCCGGCCGCGTACGCAACGTGCAGGTGTGCATAGGGCGATGGGCCCAGACCCCTGCGCGCATAGGGTTAGACCGGCGTGCTGACCTCTCTGTTGTGCTTAGGTGGGGCTGCGACGCGTTGATCTTACGAGGCCGGGCATGACCCAGAAAAGTGTGTCCGGCCAAATGGGATCGAGCGTGTTGGGTTATGTGGTGCACCCCTGCAGGGAAGTTTATCTATTCGAATAGCCGTGTCCCTCGGTAAAAGGACGACCCGGAGTTGTACCTTGAACTTATGACAACTAGAACTGGATACTGAATAAAATACACCCTTCCAAGTGCCAGATACAACCCGGTGATCGCTCTCTAACAGGGCGACGAGGAGGGGATCGCCGGGTAGGATTATGCTATGCGATGCTACTTGGAGGACTTCAATCTACTCTCTTCTACATGCTGCAAGATGGAGATGGCCAGAAGCGTAGTCTTCGACAGGACTAGCTATCCCCCTTTTATTCTGGCATTCTGCAGTTCAGTCCACTGATATGCCCCTTTACACATATACCCATGCATATGTAGTGTAGCTCCTTGCTTGCGAGTACTTTGGATGAGTACTCACGGTTGCTTCTCTCCCTCTTTTCCCCCTTTTCTTTTCTATCTGGTTGACACAACCAGATGCTGGAGTCCAGGAGCCAGACGCCACCGTTGACGACGACACCTACGACACTGGAGGTGCCTACTACTACGTGCAGGCCGCTGACGACGACCAGGAGTAGTTAGGAGGATCCCAGGTAGGAGGCCTGCGCCTCGTTCGATTTGTATCCCAGTTTGTGCTAGCCTTCTTAAGGCAAACTTGTTTAACTTATGTCTGTACTCAGATATTGTTGCTTCCGCTGACTCGTCTGTGATCGAGCACTTGTATTCGAGCCCTCGAGGCCCCTGGCTTGTATTATGATGCTTGTATGACTTATTTATGTTTTAGAGTTGTGTTGTGATATCTTCCCGTGAGTCCCTGATCTTGGTCGTACACATTTGCGTGCATGATTAGTGTACGGTCAAATCGGGGGCGTCACAAGTTGGTATCAGAGCCGACTGCCTGTAAGAATCCCCCTTTCCAACTCCTTGGCCGAAGTCGAGTCTAGACATTGCAAAAACTTTTACTAACATGGCTGTGTGTCTTACGGGCCCACGTCGCCATTGGGTGGTATTAGGATCTTTTACTCCTTGTCTATACTCTGGGACTCTGATCTCTCTTCTATTCGGGTTAAGTGAATTTTACTAAATCTAACATTAGGATCTCGTTATCACTTTCACCCGGAGAGCCCTTTATTACTGATGATCGTCTGCTGCACGTGAAGACCCTGAAGATACTCTCCGCTGATAACCCGAGAACTTGTGTTCATTGCTTTTGCAATTCTCTTTCATCGATAAACTCCTATGGATAACCACGTATACTCGCCATTCATACAATGTTTCCCAGTTGATCTTGTTATTACAAGATACCCCGAAATTCTCTCTGTTGTTCCGAGAATCCTTTGAGCTTACTGCCTTGCTGTTCTTTGTCACCTGAATACCCCTACGGATAATTCTCGCACTTACCAAGTATCCGGTCATCCCCAGTTGATTCAAGTATTCCACAATAGTCTTCAAAATACTATTCGATCTTCCGAAAATCCTCAGGAGCCTATTGCTCTCGAAATTCTTGTTTGCTTGCATTATGGTTAATCCCATAAGTCTCGTAATCTTATTGGCATCTCTTGTCATTATCATTTTGAGTCCGTTGATTCAATTTGTTGCGAATGCTCGCAATCCTCAATCATATCCTAGAATTCATTCTTCCGGCTCAGGCGTCATTTTAAACGTGAGCTGGAACTCGACCTATCAAATTGCCATCGATTGTACCCCTAAGCCTACTCAACTTATCCATCCTTGATCAGAGCGTTGCTTCTGACCCCCTGAGTTGGAAATCATAATTCTTTTGCATTTGAACTTTGAGTTAGTCAGTTGTTTCTATAATCAGATCTCCTGGCATTCTTCTTCCTCTGGTTGAGTACCGATGCTCACATCAGATCCCTTGTGGACCATCGGTTCCTTTGTTGGATCTTATCCGACAGTGTCCTTCCTATTGAATAACCTTGTGATCCATGGGTACATAATGCCTTTGGTAAATTGTATCATCTGCTTTTGAACAATGCTCTTCTTTCGAGCTTGTAATATTTACTCCGAAGTTTGTGGTATATGTTCCTAAGATGCCCTGATGGGTTGAACCTATGCCTTCCTTAATCTGTGTGAATCCGAAAGTTTTCCAAGGATCATACTCCTCTGGTAATTCACCAGGTGGGTCTTCGCACTCAAATTATTTTTTAATAGAGCAGTGAATGAAAGGTTATGCATTACAGAAGTGGGAGTCGACCTTGAACTTTGTGTTCATGCCCATGGACACGATGTAGATCTTATCATTAAAAGCTTCTCTTAAATTAAATTATTACCTTGATATAAGTTCATCTTATATCTGGGATCTGGCCTTTTGCAATCGTGGTTCCGACCAAGTTCTCCTTTAAACACCATTTCTCGTGCAAGTTTAAGCACATGACTTCTGTAGAGCAATACCCAATCCAACCTCTATTTTAATCTGTCGTCTCCATCAAGCATTACATTCTCATTGATTCCAATTGTCCACGGACTTCGAGTTATTAAACACTCAAGGACATCGATAACTGAATCGAGTCCGCAACGCGATTAAACAACTCTTAGTAATCTCCTTTGCTTACGAGTTCGTACTCGATCACGTCATCCCTAGCCTGCTCAACTATGTCATTATCGTGCCGATCTTAACTGTGCTACCTGGTCCTTCCCAGCGCACAAATTTCGACAGTGAGCTAATCTTACGTCGATTTTCCTTGCCATATCATTTAGCCTTGAACAGCAAGCTTGATTTCGAGTTTGTGTCGTACCCCTGGTTCCAATAACTTTTCGCTTCGTCATTCCTTTGACTTGATGTCATCGCCGATCGATTACCTCTTCATAAATTCTCGCTACAAATGTGTCGTGAACATCATCAACATTCTTAGCTCTTCCAAGATATCTATCGAATTCTGGATGAGGAATACCATCCTTGCCCTCGATGATTTGTATTATCACCGACCATTTTGTCGCCTTCCATTCAACACAAACTTGTTCGTGTTTTGTGTTGTACCTTGATTTCCTTGCTATCTAGCTTGTGATATGTTCTACCTTGGAGTATTACCAGCTTTTATGTCAAGTATGTCGTAAGAATTTCACCACCTCGTATGACATCTTGGTACAGTGATACTTCTCCCCATCACCATTCTTTCTTGGTCCCCGTGTTGTTTATAAAGGAATACCGACCAATGGTCTGTGATGTGTAAATTCTAAACTTCTAGCAACCCTATTGCTTTGAAGTTATTGGTCTATAGTTTCATTCTACGTCTATGGCTTAATGAATCATCATTCAGACATTGATTGTGCTACCTAGCCCATATTTCGGGTGCACATTTCAACCAATGTTTAACTGTGTATGTTTTCCTCGAGCATACATCATTAAGTCATTCGAACTAGCTAATGTTATCTCCTTGTTCACATAGTGGTGGAAATCCATCTTTTGGAAATCTCAATGGATTGTCGCTGAGACAATCAGTCACCTCCTCACCTCTCCTTGATGTAATGATGAACCCTTATTCGGAACTCGCTTCCATAGTTCATCTCCCGAGAATCTTCGATGTCGTTTCGACAATTTGTGTTGCACCTTTCTTCTCAGGCATCCTGAGTCTGAGTTATCCTGACACCAATCAGATCTGAATCTCGGTCAGATATGATGGTTGGATCATATTTCCAAGAGTTATAACATTGGCCTATTTATGACCCGGTAAGGTGATGATACCCAGCACACCTGGCGGGAGGACCTATTGTTATAGTTTTCCCTTTTAGCAAGGTTATCCATTCTTCCATGAGGAAACTGTAAGACTTATTCTATAAGTTGTTCCTGATGGATCCTTTTGTTTCCAAAGTCTGATCTTCACCTGTTGACCATGTCAATGCTATCTCGAAGCATGTCTATGGTACTCCGATTTTCAACAGGAACATTTCAAGTCCAATGCTAAATGTTTCTCACTCAATTATCCAACCACCGTTGTATGGGTAATGTCATGGAAATTCTCTCACCTTACCTAAAGAGTTTTCTACATTATATCCTGTCCTGGATATCATGCTCTGCTTGTCCTTGGGAAGGATATACCCTTGAAATATGTGTTTAAACACATTTTCCTTTCCATTCTTCTGTTTAATCTGATAATCATATTTTTCTTTCCATTGTTTGGTTTAACCTTTCTGGTGATCTATATGATCTAAGCAGAAATATTCTCCTGCTTATGTAAACACCTCGGTGTACAACTCTGTCAGTAAGACCCTGTTACTAGTGTTGGTGACATTTCGGTAACCACCGATGGACGAGAACTTTGCCTAAGGGTCCGCCTCGTTTTAACGAGCAGGAAAATGGTTCTCTTCGTCCCTCGCCCTTGGTACCAACGTGTTGCCGACATAACTGACAGGGTATTCTCTGACATGCCTTGCTATCATGATCGTGCAAGATGTCACCGCCCTTCCTACTTTTAACCCACATGGTGGGCCCATAACCCACAGTTCCACGGGATCGAAACCTGACTCTCCTATACACCCTGTTGTCGAAGTTATTCCTCGAGCTTGACTTCGTATGTAATTCACGGGCCACCGTCCCAAGTGATCAATTCTGGTATCGGGCACAATACTTATTCCTGTTGCTCTGAACCCCTTTTCACTCTGTTTCAGGCAACGAACGATTGCCTACCCGATCGAAACTTCTTATTGCACTGTCCTACTCTGCTCTCGATGTGTTTCATTTGTTCAACTCGAAGGATACTCATATGTTCATTCTTGGGATACCCCCCAGATGATTTTCCCTTATAACATCCTATCGTTGAAGAGCTGCCCCTTACCTATTCGTAAGTACGATGGAGTTCCCCGAAGAAAGGACGGCAACATCATCATGATGCATAGGAATAAAGAATTGCAGACATCAATGAAAGGGATTAACTTCTTCAAGAAGATCCGTTATAATTTCGTAACCCGAACCTTCCCCCTTTACTTCCCTCTTAAATCTCGGGACGAGATTTCTTATAGTGGAGGAGAGTTGTGACGCCCGGATAATTATGCTACAGTAAACCTACGCTAATGATGCCACGTCACCTCTGTTAGTGTTGATAATCTCGCGTTAGTTCAAAACCGGATCAAAATTCAAATTCAAAATATGGCAAACAACAAAAGTTTTCAAAAATATTAAAAACTAAAATGTTCGGGGGGATTCAAATAAATCATGGATAATTATGATGGAGAAAACCACACTTATATAAAATCTTTAAATACTCTAAAATGAATAAAACAGTAGTCAAAACAATTATTGAAATGCCTTTTATAATAAATAAAATGTTAAACTATTCTAGTTAGGTGTTAAACTTTTTATCGTAGTGGGTTTAGTGGTAGTACTAATTTAGGGATCGTTTTGTACTTTACAAAACTAAAATAAAATGAGGAACAAAATAAAACAAAAAAGAAAAAGTAGAAATAAAACAAAGCTAAAAAAAAAGAGCAACCCCCCCCACTGGGCTCCGGCCCAGCAGGCCACAGCCCCACTGGGCCAGGCCAACCGGCCAGCCCACCCCGCTCCCTTATCCACCCCACTCCCCCACCGACAACCCCCACCTCCCCACTCCCTCGCTCCCCCACTCCCCGATCCCATCTGGATCGAGGCAACGACCGCGACGCCGCCGCCTCGCCCCCGTCGCCGGACACCCCCATCGCCTCGACGCCCGCGTCGACCCCCCTTCCCCGCGCCCCGACGCTGGTGCTGGCCTTCGCCGGACCTCGACCACCTCCTCCGCCACCTCGCCTCCCCGCGTCGGCCTCGACAACCCCGGCCCGAGCCACCACCCGTGGCCCCATCACCGGATCGCTGCCGCCCGGAGCTGACCTCGCCTGACGCTGCCCCGCTGTCGCCGCGTCCCCGTCCTCCTCCCCGCCGGACTGCGTCCGCCTCCCCGACACGGCGACGACGCCTCGTCCCCATCCTCCTCCACAACGGTCGCCCCCGAGCCTCGCCGCCCCGCTTCTCTGCAACGTCGGTGAGGCCATCGGCCTCCGCCTTCCCTCCTCTTCCCCTCCGTCGCCGTGCACACTCGCCGACCGGGCCCCGAACGTGCTCACCACGCCGGCGCACGCCTCGGCCCCCGTCCCTCTCCCCGCGATGCCTCTTCCCCCTTTCCGGCGCTCGCCTCCGGCCGCTGTGCCACGGTGCTGGTCGCCGCTGCCGGCCGCACCGTCGCCATCGCCTTGTGCCGTTCGGGCGAGTCCGCCCCCTGCTCGCCCGCACCCACTGCCGCTGCTCTGCTCGCCCGCCTCGCCGCGCCCTCGCTTCCCCAGCCTGCGCCCACGCGCAAGCACGTCGCGCCCGTGGCCTCGCCCCGCCGTACTCCCTGCCGACGAGCGCGCGCCCAGGTGCCCGTTGCCCGCTCCAGCACCCGAACCCGCCGAACCCTCTAGGCCCCCTGGGGCCAATGACAGGCAGGCCCCTCTCCTAAAATGTTTAGTAAAAAAAAGGTAAATAAAAAAAATTAAAAGAATTTAAAATAATAATAATAATGAAAATAAAAATAATAAATTAAATTAATAAAAATTAATGAATAAGTAAATAAAGAAAATAAAAATAAAAATAATTAATTAGTTAGTTAATTAATTAAGTTAATTAACCCTGTTTAGATTAATCTAATTTAATTAATTAGTTTAATTAATAGTTAATTAATTAGTTAGCCCTAATTACCCTAATCAGTCTATGACATGTGGGACCCACGTGTCAGATGACTGCTGACGTCAGCATGATGTCATGCTGATGTCATCGCAACACTGTTTTGGATAAGGTTGAATTAAATAATTAATTAAAATTCAGAAAATGATTAAATCTTTAAAAAATCATATAAAATAATCCGTAACCCGGATGGAAATACTTTGTACATGAAAGTTGCTCAGAACGACGAGACGAATCCGGATACGCAGCCCGTTCGTTCACCACACATCACTAACCTATTGAACCTGCAACATTTCACCTCTGGTTCGTTTGTCCGAAAACGTGAAACACCAGGGATATTTTCCCGGATGTTTCCCCCCTTCACCGGTATCACCTCATACCGCGTTAGAACACGTCTAGCTCTGCCTGTTGTCCTGTTATGCACTTGCTTGCTATGTATTTACTGTTTCTCCCCCCCCCCTCTTCTCTTCGTTAGACCCCGTGACGATGCTGATGCCCCTGTGGTCGACTACGTCACCGATGACCCCTTCTTCTTGTCTGAGCAACCAGGCAAGCCCCCCCCTTGATCACCAGATATCGCCTATTCTTCTCTATACTGCTTGCATTAGAGTAGTGTAGCCTGTTACTGCTTTTCGATATCCTATCCTGATGCATAGCCTATCCTTGCTACTACTGTTGATACCTTTACCTGCAATCCTACATGCTTAGTATAGGATGCTAGATTTCCATCAGTGGCCCTACATTCTTGTCCGTCTGCTGTGCTATACTATCGGGCCGTGATCACCTGGGCGGTGATCACGGGTATATACTATATACATTATATACATGACACATGTGGTGACTAAAGTCGGGTCGGCTCGAGGAGTACCCGCAAGTGGTTCTGATGAGGGGGCTGAAAGGACAGGTGGCTCCACCCCGGTAGAGGTGGGCCTGGGTTCCTGACGGCCCCCGACTGTTACTTTGTGGTGGAGCGACAGGGCAGGTTGAGACCGCCTAGGTGAGAGGTGGGCCTGGCCCTGGTCGGCGTTCGCGGATACTTAACACGCTTAACGAGATCTTGGTATTTGATCTGAGTCTGGCCATTTGGTCTATACGCACTAGCCATCTACGCGGGAGTAGTTATGGGTATCCCGGCGTCGTGGTATCAGCCGAAGCCTTCTTGACGTCAGCGACTGAGTGGCGCGCGCCGGATTGGACTGGAACGCCACTAGGCTAGGTCTGCTTCCGGCCGCGTACGCAACGTGCAGGTGTGCATAGGGCGATGGGCCCAGACCCCTGCGCGCATAGGGTTAGACCGGCGTGTTGACCTCTCTGTTGTGCTTAGGTGGGGCTACGACGCGTTGATCTTACGAGGCCGGGCATGACCCAGAAAAGTGTGTCCGGCCAAATGGGATCGAGCGTGTTGGGTTATGTGGTGCACCCCTGCAGGGAAGTTTATCTATTCAAATAGCCGTGTCCCTCGGTAAAAGGACGACCCGGAGTTGTACCTTGACCTTATGACAACTAGAACTGGATACTGAATAAAATACACCCTTCCAAGTGCCAGATACAACCCAGTGATCGCTCTCTAACAGGGCGACGAGGAGGGGATCGCCGGGTAGGATTATGCTATGCGATGCTACTTGGAGGACTTCAATCTACTCTCTTCTACATGCTGCAAGATGGAGATGGCCAGAAGCGTAGTCTTCGACAGGACTAGCTATCCCCCTTTTATTCTGGCATTCTGCAGTTCAGTCCACTGATATGCCCCTTTACACATATACCCATGCATATGTAGTGTAGCTCCTTGCTTGCGAGTACTTTGGATGAGTACTCACGGTTGCTTCTCTCCCTCTTTTCCCCCTTTTCTTTTCTATCTGGTTGACACAACCAGATGCTGGAGTCCAGGAGCCAGACGCCACCGTCGACGACGACACCTACGACACTGGAGGTGCCTACTACTACGTGCAGGCCGCTGACGACGACCAGGAGTAGTTAGGAGGATCCCAGGCAGGAGGCCTGCGCCTCGTTCGATCTGTATCCCAGTTTGTGCTAGCCTTCTTAAGGCAAACTTGTTTAACTTATGTCTGTACTCAGATATTGTTGCTTCCGCTGACTCGTCTGTGATCGAGCACTTGTATTCGAGCCCTCGAGGCCCCTGGCTTGTATTATGATGCTTGTATGACTTATTTATGTTTTAGAGTTGTGTTGTGATATCTTCCCGTGAGTCCCTGATCTTGGTCGTACACATTTGCGTGCATGATTAGTGTACGGTCAAATCGGGGGCGTCACAGCGTAGTTCTTGGTTTTTGATGACTTGTAGAGTTTTTGCAATAAGTATGTGAGTTCTTTATGACTAATGTTGAGTCCATGGATTATACGCACTCTTACCCTTCCATCATTGCTAGCCTCTTCGGTACCGTGCATTGCCCTTTCTCACATTGAGAGTTGGTGCAAACTTCGCCGGTGCATCCAAACTCCGTGATATGATACGCTCTTTCACACATAAACCTCCTTATATCCTCCTCAAAACAGCCACCATACCTACCTATTATGGCATTTCCATAGCCATTCCGAGATATATTGCCATGCAACTTTCCACTGTTTCATTTATCATGACACGTTCATCATTGTCATGTTGCTGTGCGTGATCATATAGTTGGCATTGTATTTGTGGCACAGCCACCATTCATAATTCTTCATACATGTCACTCTTGATTCATTGCTATCCCGGTATACCGCCGGAGGCATTCATATAGAGTCATACTTTGTTCTAGTATCGAGTTGTAATCATTGAGTTGTAAATAAATAGAAGTGTGATGATCATCATTCATAGAGCATTGCCCCAATAAAAAAAGAGAAAGGCCAAATAAAAAAGAGAAGGCCCAAAAAAAGGGGGCAATGCTACTATCATTTTTCCACACTTGTGCTTCAAAGTAGCACCATGATCTTCATGATAGAGAGTATCTTGTTTTGTCACTTTCATATACTAGTGGGAATTTTTCATTATAGAACTTGGCTTGTATATTCCAACAATGGGCTTCCTCAAATGCCCTAGGTCTTCGTGAGCAAGCAAGTTGGATGCACACCCACTTAGTTTCTTTTGTTGAGCTTTCATGCATTTATAGCTCTAGTGCATCCGTTGCATGGCAATCCCTACTCCTTGCATTAACATCAATCGATGGGCATCTCCATAGCTCATTGATTAGCCGCGTTGATGTGAGACTTTCTCCTTTTTGTCTTCTCCACATAACCCCCATCATTATATTCTATTCCACCCATAGTTCTATATCCATGGCTCACGCTCA
Source organism: Triticum aestivum (assembly GCF_018294505.1). Taxonomy (NCBI): domain Eukaryota; kingdom Viridiplantae; phylum Streptophyta; class Magnoliopsida; order Poales; family Poaceae; genus Triticum; species Triticum aestivum. The sequence continues at coordinate 323,238,979 of NC_057805.1, forward strand.
TGTATTCCGTGAAGGTTGAAAAAGTTTGAGATTACTAAAGTATGAAACAATTGCTTGGCTTGTCATCGGGGTTGTGCAAGATGAGAGCATTCTTGTGTGACGAAAATGGAGCATGACTAAACTATATGATTTTGTAGGGATGAACTTTCTTTGGCCATGTTATTTTGAGAGGACATAATTGCTTAGTTAGTATGCTTGAAGTATTATTACTTTTATGTCAATATTAAACCTTTATCTTGAATCTTTCGGATCTGAATATTCAAACCACAATTAAGAGAATCACATTGAAATTAGGCCAAGTAGCATTCCACATCAAAAATTCTGTTTTTATCATTTACCTACTCGAGGACGAGCAGGAATTAAGCTTGGGGATGCTTGATATGTCTCCAACGTATCTATAATTTTTGATTGCTCCATGCTATATTATATTCTGTTTTGGACATTATTGGGCTTTATTATACACTTTTATATTATTTTTTGGGACTAACCTATTAACCGGAGGCCCAGCCCAGAATTGTTGTTTTTTGCCTATTTCGGAGTTTCGCAGAAAAAGAATATCAAACGGAGTCCAAACGGAATGAAACCTTCGGGAACGTGATTTTCGGAACGAACGTGATCCAGACGACTTGGACCCTACGTCAAGACATCAACCAGGAAGGCACGAGGTAGGGGGGCGCGCCCTCCACCCTCGTGGGCCCCACGTTGCTCCACCGACATACTTCTTCCTCCTATATATACCTACGTACCCCCAAACTACCAGATACGGAGCCAAAAACCTAATTCCACCGCCGCAACCTTCTGTACCCGTGAGATCCCATCTTGGGGCCTTTTCCGGAGCTCCGCCGGAGGGGGCATCAATCATGGAGGGCTTCTACATCAACACCATAGCCTCTACGATGATGTGTGAGTAGTTTACCTCAGACCTTCGGGTCCATAGTTATTAGCTAGATGGCTTCTTCTCTCTTTTTGGATCTCAATACAATGTTCTCCCCCTCTCTTGTGGAGATCTATTCGATGTAATCTTCTTTTGCGGTGTGTTTGTTGAGACCGATGAATTGTGGGTTTATGATCAAGTTTATCTATGAACAATATTTGAATCTTCTCTGAATTCTTTTATTTATGATTGGTTATCTTTGCAAGTCTCTTCGAATTATCAGTTTGGTTTGGCCTACTAGATTGATCTTTCTTGCAATGGGAGAAGTGCTTAGCTTTGGGTTCAATCTTGCGGTGTCCTTTCCCAGTGACAGTAGGGGCAGCAAGGCACGTATTGTATTGTTGCCATCGAGGATAACAAGATGGGGTTTATATCATATTGCATGAGTTTATCCCTCTACATCATGCCATCTTACTTAAAGCGTTACTCTGTTCTTTTGAACTTAATACTCTAGATGCATGCTGGATAGCGGTCGATGTGTGGAGTAATAGTAGTAGATGCAGGCAGGAGTCGGTCTACTTGTCTCAGAGATGCCTATATACATGATCATACCTAGATATTCTCATAACTATGCTCAATTCTATCAATTGCTCAACAGTAATTTGTTCACCCACCGTAATACTTATGCTCATGAGAGAAGCCACTAGTGAAACCTATGGCCCCCGGGTCTATTTTCCATCATATTAATCTTCCAACACTTAGCTATTTTTATTGCCTTTTATTTTACTTTGCATCTTTATCATAAAAATACCAAAAATATTATCTTATCATATCTATCAGATCTCACTCTCGTAAGTGACCGTGAAGGGATTGACAACCCCTTTATTGCGTTGGTTGCGAGGATTTATTTGTTTGTGTAGGTGCGAGGGACTTGTGCTTGGCCTCCGACTGGATTGATACCTTGGTTCTCAAAAACTGAGGGAAATACTTACGCTACTTTGCTGCATCACCCTTTCCTCTTCAGGGGAAAACCAACGCAGTGCTCAAGAGGTAGCAGTTGCCATTTGAGATATTTTATTATTGCTCGCTAGCTGATTATGTCATTGATATGAGTTAATATAATCTTTAAGAGTTATTGTCGGCATGGTTAGTTATAATATTGGTTGAAAACCTGGATGCTGTTTAAGCTTATTTATGCAAACAAGAGCAAAAGAGTTCGTAAAAGTTTTTTTTCACTTTCAGTTTATCAACTGAATTGCTTGAGGACAAGCAAAGGTTTAAGCTTGGGGGAGTTGATACATCTCCAACATATCTACTTTTCCTAATGCTTTTCCTCTTGTTTTGGACTATAATTTGCATGATTTGTATGAAACTAACCCCGGACTGATGCTGTTTTCAGCAGAACTACCATGGTGTTGTTTTTGTGCAGAAATAAAAGTTCTCGGAATGGAACGAAACTTTGCGAGGATTTTTACAATAAACAAGAATTTCTGGAGCCAAGATCCACCGGAGGGGGGCACCTGGGTGGGCACAACCCACCAGGGCGCCCCCCTCCTGGCACGCCCAGGTGGGTTGTCCCCACCTGGTGGCCCCGCAAACCCTGAAACCGACGCTATAAATCCTATTTTTTCAGAAAAAATCAGGGAGAAAGAATTATCACGATCCACGAGACGGAGCCGCCGTCACCTCCTGTTCTTCATCGGGAGGCCAGATCTAGAGTCCGTTTGGGGCTCCGGAGAGGGGGATCTTTGTTATTCGTCATCACCAACCCTTCTCCATCGCCAATTCCATGATGCTCCCTACCGGGAGTGAGTAATTCCTTCGTAGGCTCGCTGGTCAGTGAGGAGTTGGATAAGATTCATCATGTAATCGAGTTAGTTTTGTTAGGGCTTGATCCCTAGTATCCACTATGTTCTAAGATTGATGTTGCTATGACTTTGCCATGCTTAATGCTTGTCACTTTGGGCCCGGGTGCCATGAACTCAGATCTGAACCGTTTATGTTATCATCATTATATCCATGTTCTAGATCCGATCTTGCAAGTTATAGTCACCTACTACGTGTTATGATCCGGCAACCCCGAAGTGACAATAGTCGGGACCACTCCCGGCGATGACCGTAGTTTGAGGAGCTCATGTATTCACTATGTGTTAATGCTTTGTTCCGGTTCTCTATTAAAAGGAGGCCTTAATATCCCTTTGTTTCCAATAGGACCCCGCTGCCACGGGAGGGTAGGACAAAAGATGTCGTGCAAGTTCTTTCCATAAGCATGTATTACTATTTACGGAATACATGCCTACATTATATTGACAAACTGGAGCGAGTGTCGTATCGCCCTAGGTTATAACTGTCTCATGATGAATATCATCCAACAAGTCACCGATCCAATGCCTGCGAATTTATCTTATATTGTTCTTGCTAAGTTACTACTGCTATCATCACTGTTACACTTGCTACAAAATTACTGCTATCACTATTACCGTTGTCGTCACTGCTGCTACTACTATCAAAACTATCATATTACTTTGCTACTGATCACTTTGCTGCAGATAATTAATCTCCAGATGTGGTTGAATTGACAACTCAGCTGCTAATACCTTCAAATATTCTTTGGCTCCCCTTGTGTCGAATATATAAATTTGGGTTGATACTCTACCCTCGAAAACTGCTGCGATCCCCTATACTTGTGGGTTATCACCTCCTTGCCTCTCCCCTCCCCCTCCCACCTACATATATGTGGGGGCGCCTAGCATACACCAGATCAATTGTTAGCCGTGTGTGGTGCCCCCTCCACCATTTACACCCCCGGTCATATCTTTGTAGTGCTTAGGCGAAGCCCTGCGAGGATCACTTCACCATCACCGTCACCACGCCGTCGTGCTGACGGAACTCATCTACTACCTCGACAACTTGCTGGATCAAGAAGGCGAGGGACGTCACCGAGCTGAACGTGTGCAGAATGCGGAGGTGTTGTGTGTTCGGTACTTGATTGGTTGACGTGAGAAGAAGTTCAACTACATCAACCGCGTTGTGAAACGCTTTCGCTTACGGTCTATGAGGGTACGTAAACACACTCTCCCCCTCGTTGCTATGCATCTCCATGGATAGATCATTGCATGTGCATAGAATTTTTTTTGTTTTCCATGCAACGATTCCCAACAGTCTCCTATGTAGTCACTTTCATATACTAGTAGGAATTTTTTATTATAGAACTTGGCTTGTATATTCCAATGATGGGATTCCTCAAATGCCCGAGGTCTTCTAGAGCAAGAAAATTAGATGCACTCCCACTTAGTTTTAATTTTGAGCTTTCATACACTTATAGCTCCTAGTGCATCGGTTGCATGGCAATCCCTACTCCTTGGATTGACATCAATTGATGGGCATTTCCATAGCCTGTTGATTAGCCTCGTCGATGTGAGACTTTCTCCTTTTTGTCTTCTGCATATTAATCTCTACCGCCATACTCTATTCCACCCATAATGCTATATCCATGGCTTGCGCTCATGTATTATGTGGGTGTTGAAAAAGCTGACGCGCGTTAAAAAGTATGAACCAATTGCTTGGCTTGTCATCGGGGTTGTGCATGATAAAAAATTTGTGTTAAGAAGATGGAGCATGACAAGAATATGTGATTTTATAGGGATAATGTTCTTTAGCATTTATATTTTGAAGGTCATGATTGTTTGTTGGTATGCCTGCGTATTGATATTTTTATGTCAAATTATAGACTATTGCTTTTAATCATTCGGATCTAAATATTCATACCATAAAAAAATTACATGATGAACATGTTAGGTAGCATTCCACATCAAAAATTCCGTTTTTATCATTTATATACTACTATATAGTGTACGAGTTTTGAATTGTAGCAACAACATCAATCCTAGCCATTGGTCTCATAAATCTAACGGCTGAAACTCAAAGGATTCGCAGTGAACAGTAGCCTTCGGCTGCATCTGCTGGTTTCTAGAACAATCGCGCCACATCTCCTCTCTTCTTGCTATGTCGCATGTGCCAGTGTGTCAGGCAAAGAGCCGAGAAAGGGGCGGAGACAGGTGTATGTTGCATGTGCCAGTGTATCAGGCAAAGGGCAGAGAAAGGGGCGGAGAAAAGTGCAACATTTTTAGCGGCTGTATATTGTACATCGGCTAATGGCCGTAGCTAATTGCATCGTTAGTCTGTATAAAAATATATTAACAGGACCAACTACACGGAATATAGAGAAGACCAAAACCCAGTAGCCCATACATGTAGGTGTGGTTAACTATTGTTTTGCCATTGGACGATTGATCTACGTGCATGTTGGGCTGGACTACTTAGGGTGTTTTTCGCTGCAGCCCGATGAAATGTAAAAGACCACCACAATACCGATTCCATTAGCAGAAAATCATCACTTTATAATTCATGATAATATTTATTTTTGCTCTGAATTTATTGCAAAGTACTATATGATTTTTTTTCTTTTAATAGAATCATAGGAACAATATTGTTAAGCCGTGCATTGCACGTTTATACATACTAGTACCTACTCGAGGACGGGCGAGAATTAAGTGTGGGGATGCTCCAAAGTATCTATAATTTTTTATTGTGTCATGCTATTATAGTATCAATCTTGGAAGTTTTATATGCAATTATATATCATTTTCTGAGACTAACCAATTAAAACAGTGCCAAGTGCAAGTTGTTGTTTTTTGTCTGTTTTTGGTTTTCCAGGAAATCAGTGCCAAACAAAGTCCAAGTGCCATGAAACTTTTTGGTGATTTTTTCTGGACAAGAGAGACCCTAGAAGCTTCGGGAAGAGACCAGAAGGTGAATGAGTAGACGACAAGGCACTAGGGCGCACCCTAGTACCTTGTGGGTCCCTTGGGGCTGCGACGGACATGAAGCAGGTCCTTAGCGCGCTTGGAGGAGGCTCGTTTCTTCTTGGCAACAGCCTCATGCACCGATGGCTCTGGCAAGTCCAGAGTGGCAGTGGGGGTAGTGGTCTTGGTGTTGCGGCGAGCATAGGTGCGGATCTCCGTAGGTGCAGCGGACAGAGGGGTACACACAGGCGGGGGAACGACAACAGTTGCCAAGGGAGCAGAGGGAGCACCGAGGACCAGCGAAAGAGTAGTGGACGGGGAGCCACAGCCGCAGTTGCATGTGTGACAAGCAGCAGCAGCATGTCCATGCTAGCGGCAGGAGGAACGTGAGGCGGTGGGGCAGAAGCTGGGCGGTAGGAGCAGAGTCCAGGCAGCTGATACGTCTCCAACATATGTATAATTGTTTATTGTTCGATGCTATTATAGTATCAATCTTGGATGTTTTATATGCAATTATATATCATTTTCTGGGACTAACCTATTAACCCAGTGCCAAGTGTCAATTGTTGTTTTTGGGTGTTTTTGGTTTTCCAGGAAATCGGTACCAAGTGAAGTCCAAATAACACGAAACTTTTTGGCGATTTTGTTGTGGACAAGAGAGACACTAGAAGCTTCGGGAGGAGACCAGTAGGCAAATGAGTAGACGGAAAGGCACTCGGGGCTCTATCTGACCTAATTTCAGCTCTATAAATTCTCTAAAATCGGGGAACCAATAGAGAGCCACCCAAAATACTTTTTACGTCGTCGCAAGTTTCTGTTCTTTCACGATCCCATCTAGAGGCCTTTTTCGGCACTCTGCGGGAGGGGGAATCTATCACGGAGGGCTTCTACATCAACCTTGCCACCCTTCCGATGATGTGTGAGTAGTTTACCACGGACCTACGTGCCCATAGCTAGTAGCTAGATGGCTTTTTCTCTCTCTTTGATCTTCAATACAATGTTCTCCTCGATTTTCTTGAAGATCTATTCGATGTAATCTTCTTTTGTGGTGTGTTTGTTGGGATCCGATGAATTGTGGGTTTATGACCAGATTATTCATGAGAAATATTTGAGTCTTTTCTGAATTCTTATATGCATGATTGTTATAGCTTTGTATTTCTCACTGATCTATTCATTTGGTTTGGCTAACTAGACTGATTTATCTTGCAGTGGGAGAGGTGCTTTGTAATGGGTTCAATCTTGCCGTGCTTTATATCCCAATGACAAAGTAGGGGACAAGACATGTATTTGTATTGTTGCCATTAAGGGGAAAATGACGAGGATTATTCATATTAGTTGGATTTACTTTGTCTACATCATGTCATCTTGCTTAAGGCGTTACTCCGTTCTTTATGAACTTAATACTCTAGATGCATGCTGGATAGCGATCGATGTGTGGAGTAATAGTAGTAGATGCAGACAGGAGTCGGTCTACTTGTATCAGATGCGATGCGTATATACATTGACTTAACTATCGTCATAACTATGCACTTTTCTGTCATTTGCCCAACAGTAATTTGTTTACCCACCGTATGCTTTTTGTTCGAGAGAGAAGCCTCTAGTGAAAACTATGGCCCCCAGGTCTACCTTTATCATATATTAAATCCAAAAATCCCTTGCTGCAATTTATTTACCGTTCTTTTGTTTTGTGTTTTTGTTTACCTATCTACCATTATCGGACTTGATCCTTGCAATTAACCGCCGAGGGGATTGACAACCCCCTTGGTCGCGTTGGGTGCAAGTATTTGTTCTTTTGTGTGTAGGTGTTGTTCACGAGGTTTTGCATGGTTCTCCTACTGGATTGATAATCTTGGTTCTTAACTGAGGGAAATACTTATCTCCACTGTACTGCATCATTCTCTCCTCTTCGAAGAAATCCCAACGCAGCTCACAAGTAGCAGCTCTTGATATGTGCCTCTCACGTATGATAGAAACATATAACTTGTTGTTTGAATTAAAATTGATCAAGTAACTTGATAAATAGTTTAAATCATAACTAATTAACCATAACTCGGATTAAAATAAATTATATATTTAATTGGACTAGAAAAATGCAAATATTGCAATGGTGCACATAATTTTCCTATTTAACAAGTATAATATATGATTTAGGGAAGAACAGTAATTAACTTGTTAATGGCATAAGGGCCTTCTCGGGAATTGTGTATATTGCTCCCCGCCTCATTTAAATTGCCTAGATAGGGTAGTTTACTTACGTTTCACCTCTTGCCATGTTTAACAACATTTAGAAGTGTCCCGTACATAAATGGGATTGAAGCTATTAACTAAACATGGAGTTACGTTGGTATGCGAAATAGTTGCATATCGAGCTTCACTTAATATGTACTCCCTCCGTTCCTTTATATAAGGTGTATTTGTTGTTTAAAAAGTCAAACGTGTGCAAGTTTGACCGAGTTTTTAGAAAAATATATTAACATTCACAATATGAAATTTATATCATTTGAACCATCATGAAAACTACTTTCATATTCTATCTACTAGGTATTGCAGATGTTGTTATTTTATTCTACAATCTTGGTCAAACATTCAAATGGTTGACTTGCACGGAAACCAATACACCTTATATTCTGGAATGGGGGAGTAGTAATTGCTTGCCTATGCCATGCCAGGTTTGCTTATGTTTGTGCTTCCATCATAGAGTGTGTGTTCACCGCATCATTTGCTTTTTTTCTAGTTTTGGTTCTTCTCATTAGCTTTCGGTAATGATACAGACTGCAAGGATTCGTCTGACTATGCTTCGTGAAATCCGATCTTCTTCAAAACAAGATAACAAGCAAGGATGATCATTACCTTGGATACTATTACTAGCGTTACTTGCTTGATGCTATTGTTTGGTCTCACTACCTATTACATTGTCTTTCAAGTCTCCCAATTGCCATGATACAACATGTAACATCAACCTACCTAGCAAACCTTTGATTGGCTATGTTACCGCTTGCTCATCCCCTCTTATAGCGTTGCTAGTTGCAGGTGCAGGGTTCTTCCATGTGTCAACATGGATATCTTTGGGATATAATTATTATCATGATTAAATGTTGAACTTGACTATACACTTGGCTAAGGGTGGAAGGCTCAGGCCTTTGCCCCGGCGTTTTGTTCCACTCTGGCCACCCTAGTTTTCGTAATACTACCAATTATGTTCCTTTATGAGCGCATCCTACCGTGTGTGTGGTATTATGGGGCCCCATCGAATCCCTTTATGTAGCGTTGAACTCTTCTAGAAGGCACAACATTGGTACTAAAATTGTCCAACATAAAACTTGCATAGGGAGACATGAGCCCAAGGTATCTTAATAAACAACTTGGGCCAATGTTCGAGGTGTGTTGATCCGCTACAAAGCAACTTGCGCCCCCTCCCCCGGGAGTACTCGAGCTTGGGTGATCGTAAGCCTAGCCCATCCGTCTGGGACTGGGTCACTAGATACATTCGACTCTTATCCGGATTTTAACCCATGAGGAGGTCTTCTGTATTAGTTTGACATTAGCTCGAGGAACTTTTTACTCCAAACTCCCAAAACGGAATCCAAGCTCTAAGGGCCCTGAACTTGGAGGAACAGTTATGCATGCAAAACTTATAATGGGAAGTTGGAAGCACCCCCAAGGTTAAATCTTTCGGAAAGCCGTGTCCGTAGTTATGGACGACTTGGAAATTTATAATGCCGGCTGTAGAAAACTTCAACTAATAACTAAAACTTGCTCAACTGTGTGCATACCGTGATTGTCTCTTCTTGTGGGTATGCAAGCAAGAAGAGGACAAGGTGGGGTTATGAATGACTCGTAGGTAGGTGTTCAGGATCTCTTCTTGATCAACTAGTTGTGACCCCCTTATGCGTACGTTTATCTTATCTTGTTCTAGTATTCATATGACTAGATGGTTTACATTGCTTAGCTGCTTTCTGTAATCTCACCACCTAACCATATCATACCCAGAAGTGTTGTTAGTCTTAGTACCCTTGGTAGTGTACTTGCTGGGTCCGAAAAGGCTCATAGGACCACAACAACTCCAGGTGAAGGTACAGGTAAGCTTTTCTCTAAGGCGAGAGCATGGAACGTTCTACGTGGAGTTTCTTTTCGTTCTTCTTCTTCGACTGAATTTGGGGTTCTCGGTCGGCAGTATGGGACTGTAGGGTGGACGCTTTGCTTATTTCTCTTGCCTCTTAGGCATATTTTGCTTCTTATCTGTACTCGGGTTCGTGCCTTCTTTCGCTACAATGAATTGTGTAATGTTGGGTCGTGTTAACCTCTGACTGGAGAGATATTTATGTATTGGAATATGTTTGCCCTATTGTCACTCGTATTATCTCTTTTAGTTGTACTTGTTGTATGGCTAGGTGCATCTCAGTTATGCAGAGGCCGGGTGTAGTACTTATGTACTTTAAGTGATAAAGCGCCCTTTATAAAAAAAAGTTGTACTTGTTGTGATGTCCATCCTGTTCACCAACATATGACCCTACGTGTATGTTATGAAGTCATATGTTGGGGCGACCAATATGTGCTTCTATCCTTAGCTTGCAAAGTCTTCTATGGGGCTAGAACCGCATGTTAGGTGTTACACACAGTGTCTCCCTCGCATCCTCCCCGTGGCCTCATCGAGCATGACACACGCCATGTTCCTTGAGTGTGCTCCTCGAGTGCTTTGGAAGACATTGTGTTGTAGTAGATGTTCGCAATGTACTTGGGATGAAGATGAGCGGGATACTTTTTCCACCTTACCGAAGTCGTGGCTGGAGGAGCACCCAGAACCTTACAGCAGCTCATGCGCTCCTCGCATGGCCTTTGGGAGCCTTTCCTCGAGGAGGAAGCTCCTAGGATGACATTCTCCGCATGGGGTAGTGGATTTGAGGATGCCTCATGCGCGGGCCCTAACGCTTTCCAGGGTTGGAAAAAATTCTTCATTTGATCAAAGAGCTAAGCTGAAGTAGCCCTGGCTTGTGGGAGCGGGAAGTGATAGAGGCAAAGGTGCCCCGTCTTTCGATGAGATGGTGCTTATCATTTTTGGTGGAGTAGACTTTGACGATCCGACTACGAACGTGCGAGGACGTCGTGCCTTAGCAATCGCTAAACCAACTCCAAGAGGTTATTGACCATGTCGGAGCACGATCAACCTGACCACGAGGGTTTGTTTCCTGCACGCAAACAAAGAACAAACAAGAAACTGAAATTGCAATCTGGATATTGCGAATATAAGAGGAAAGCTTTATTAATGAAGGTGAGGTTCTCTGACGTCTTGGTCTGGTCGTTGAACACAAACGAAGTACGCGAAGTTGCAGCTATGGCGAACTTTTAATCTAAACAAAACCCAAAGTCTAAACGACGCCCTAAGGGTTGTATATATTGAGGAGTAGGGGGAATTTCATGACCCCTTGTAGGAGGGGTCCGAAACCAACCCTAACTTTGTTTCCCCACACATACGGACTCTAAAAACAGCCTAGGAAGTTGTAGTTCAAAATTACATGGGCCTGGCCCAAAAATAAGGTGGCACAGCACCTAAAATAAGCTATGGACGAAATTTATGAAGGGGCATATTGTATATTTCGTCCATGTCCTTGTAGGTCATCACGGAGGCTTCAAAGTACTCAAATATGCACTAGAAACGCCATTCTGGATCCCTTCGCGCGCGCCTTCATCTCCATGCTTGATCCTGCTCTAGTGTTCATCCCTCTTGTCCATGCCAAGCCCTTCATTAGTAATCAACACAAATGTATCCAATTTAGGCGGCATCATATTCTCATGAACATTAGGATTGTCACCAAGAAACGAAAGTACCTGGTAATTTAATTGGCATGCGCGAGCTCTAGTAATTGATCCAGTATGTATAGCAGCAGGGGTTGTGGGTGTAACAATGGTATTAATGTCCTCATCAGGAAGGGACCATGTACTTACGTGGGGCCGCCTCGTTTGGCCCTGGTGGCGTTAGTGTATACTTCCATGAGTGAAGCGGGTTGGATTCTCCTGCGACCGTCTTGATAGTTGGTTGTTTGAACTTTCGCGAGATGTGTGCCTCCTCGATTTGTATCGTGCAATGGTTGTTTGTTAGCTCGGGCTTTCATGGGTAGCGAAGGTAGCCCTGAGAATTGGGTTTGCTTCCTTCTTCATTGGAACGGCTTTGAGAGCGATCTTGGCATTTCCTCGTGGCGAGCGAGTGCTCAACAATGACTTCTTCATGTAGTGGTGGACTTTGCATCGGCTTTGTCCACCCTTGGCGGCGAACGATCTTCGTTCGTGCATGAAGGGGAATGTCTTCCGAGGGCATGCACCGCATCGACTCTTCTTGTGCTTCTTCCGAGCTTTCCTCATGGAAGGGGCCTAACTTGTTTGTGGCCTCTGTGAGGAGGCGAGCGATCTCGAGGCATTGTCGGCCCGACGACGGTGATGGCGAGGCAGAGCCTCAAATGGGAGTCGATCCTTGGATCTTTGAGCGCAAACCTGGTCGAGGCGCTTGGTAGAATGTCGCGAATGGTGTCAAAGGTGGATGAAGCTTCACATCCGAATGAAGGGATGATCCCAGCCTCCTGGTGATTCCTTAGACCTCGTGGAGAGCACACCCCTGACGGGATGATCTCAGGGCCTCCCATTCTTCCCGGTCTTATCGTGGGGCGAGGCTCCCACCATGGCCTTGTGGAAAGTCATGACATGTTGCTTCTCAAACTAGGCCCCACCCTCATCACGTCAGGATCTTGGATAAAATGATTATTCTACAACAATAGGGTATAGAGTACTCTCTCTTGATTATATGCGATCGGTTCATTTGTAACGGACACTTTTACTTAGTATGTATGTTGTTTTCCGAAAAGGAGGATAACTCCCAGCCTCTACATCGAACGATGCACACAACAATCTTTATTAAATTATTCCACGGAGTTTGATAAGAACAAATACATAGATCAACCCAAAGCCACCTTTCTGGCGACCTATGTCGCTATAGCTACTAGCTTATGTGCCCTGACCACACCAACGCACACCATCTTATCCGGTGGCCTCACCAAGCCGCCCCACAGCAAGCCGAGAACACCAACCGGTCTAGCAGACCCTAAGCGCGCACCGCATGCGCACGCTCCAGAATCCGCCACCGCCATCTTCCATACTCCCAACTTCAGGAGAGATCCACGAATTGACCTTGCCAGGCCCAACTGCCATCGACACCACCATAACGCCAGACAACGTCACCACCCTGCGCGTGAACTCGGGTCCATGAGTATGTGTGCATGTCGTACTAGTATATAAAGTGAACAATGCCGATGAGGTTCAGCACGGCTTCAACATCAAACACTCCAATTTACAAATCAAGTGCCCGACAAATGATGATGGCTCCAACAGACACCACTGATATGCTACATCGACGAACCTTTACGGCATTTTACGGGGTGTGTTTGAACTGCCAAATTATGATTGAACAAAGGGGTGGGAGGGGCCCCATCCACCTGAAAATGCGTGTGTGTGTGTGTGTGGGGGGGGGGCATGTTTAGTTGGGTTTTTGTGTGGGAGGGGTCCCACCCACCTGAAAATCAGGTGAGGGCATGTTAGTTGGTTAGGAAGGAGTCCATAGATGTGTGTATAATCATATACGTCTAGCAATTTTGAAATCATAAAGTTGATCCCCTGACGAGGCCCGTCAAGGCATGGACGGATTCAGAGGTCAAAAGCAAACATGGGTCATCCGTTAGAATTAGCGAGCAACTTGACAACTGCACAAATGTACTCGGTACGGATAAGACACCGATTACATCATACTATTTGTGAAGGAAAATCGTCTTATTCTCAACACTTACACCTACAACGACACATATTGCTTCTTGGCAAACTATCCTGGTCTAGCCTGCCTTTTCATAGACAAGACATGCGCTTGTAAACATCACACTTTACATTATTGGGTACAAACAACACATGACATGAAATGCATAGATAATAGTAGTAGTAAAACTACCCCGTACGATTGCCTGCGATCATGCAGCCACGTACTGATGATGACCGCGCACGCCATTCATTTTCATTACCTCGCAACGATCAGAAGGCCACTTCAGCGTTGGCGAACTCCTCTCTCTTCTGGGCCGCGTCCGCCACCATCTCGCCGAACCTGCACGGTGGGCTCACCACCGGCACCGTGCCCCGCGCGTACTGTCCACCACGCCCGTTGCGATGTTCATTGGCATGCATGTCCTTGGACTTCTGTGCGATGATGACGGAGTTCACCACGTCGTCGTCGGGGTGACACACGGCCAGCACCTCGAACCCGCCTCGGCCGATGTCCTGGGGATCGACGATCGGGTACAGGAACCCACGCGCGCCGTGCGCGCTGCGCACGACGAGGGCCGCCCCGTCCGCCATGTGCGCGCCGAGGTGCGCGATCACCTTGGCCTTGTCCTCGGCAGCCATGCCCACGAGCGCGGCCAGGAAGACGACGTCGTACGCGGCGAGCTCGCCGGCGAGGTCCGCGACGTCGGCGGTGTGGAACGACATGCGGGCGCCCACGTCCTTGTCGGCGCGGAACAGCTTGCTCGCGCGGTCGTTGGCCGCGCCGCACAGGTCGTAGTTGTCGAACATGGTGTCGGGCAGGTGGCGGGCGGCGAGGACGTAGGAGCTGAACGGCAGCGGGCCGGAGCCGATGAAGGCGACGCGGGCCGGGGCGATGCCGCCGGGCACGTAGCGCGCCAGGAGCTCGTACTCCAGCTTGCTGAGGTTGATGTAGTTGCTGTAGTAGGGGAAGATGCCGAGGTGGTCGAGCGGGTTGTCGAAGGCGGCGAGCATGTCGGAGTAGTGCGCCTCCAGCTTCCCCTCGGCCTCGGAGCAGAGGCGGATGAGGCCCTCCCGCATCTCCTGCGCCTCCGGGCCGAGCTTGGTCACGTCCACGGGGCTCGGGGGGACGCACGCGGTGACCAGGTCGGTGAAGAGCGCGTCGACGTCGGGGGATGGGCTGAGGGACGGCAGCTTGGCGATGGCGGCGTGGAGGCCGGTGATCTTGTGGACCAGGGCGGCGACCTCCTTGTTCTGGGCATCCATTTTACCTGGTACCTGACGAGTACTTGATGAACTCTGAGGCACAGGAGTGGAGTGGAGTTGGTGGATCGGGCTGCTTGGTGAGCTATGGAACGAGGAGCACGGGGTATATGTAGCTGCCTGCCGTCTAGAGCACTCATCGATGGAGCTGGCAAAGCTGTGCATGCATGCAAGCTTCACGCGTCCATGCCAATATGGCTGGTTTCATGCCTCTGCTGCTGTGGCGTGTTCACGTCCGGCTGTTGAAGTGGACAGCGTTAATTTTGTATGTATTCTTCCTCCAGATCGCTTTTTTTCTTTTGAATAAAGAGCCTGCACCAGCTGTTTTTTGGATGATTACTACGACTGCGTCTAGATACATCCATTTTAGTATAATAAAGTAATTTTGGATGGAGAAAGTACTGAGTGTTCACGCACGTTTAATTTGTCCGAAATAAAGAGCGTCCACCAGCTGTTTTTGGATGTGTTCGCATTAGTGTGTGCAAAATAAAGAGCGTCCACCAACTGTTTTTGGACCTGTTCACGGCCATTTAGTGTGTGTGAAATAAAGAGCGTGCCCATCAACTATTTTTTTACGTGTCTTCGGACGCTTAGTTACTAAGCGTCTGAAAAATAAAGAGCGCCCACCAGCTGTTGTTTGAACGTATCCACCAACTATTTTTAGATGTGTCTGCTGATGTTTAGTATGTCCGTTTGTTTTTGGAACGTGTTCGTGGACGTTTAGTGTGTCCGATCTGGTGATCCGCGTAAGTTTCCCTTATGTGTCAGATTTGGTGATCCGCGTGAATTGCCTGTTATGTACTAGAGATTACATTTCATTTGGGTGTGTTTGATTTGATGATCCACATTGGAGGTGCCCTTATGTACTAGAGATTAATTCAGATGTTTCCAATTTGGTGATCTGCATTGGAGTTGCCCTAATCATTTGGACACGCTGCCGAGAACTTCACCAAAGAACAGTAGAATGAGCAGGACATGAACTTCACTGGTTGTTTCAGTTCGGTAATCTCAAACGCCAACATATTAAGCTGTTCACCATCAGAAATTTATCTCCGCAGTCAAACAATAGAACACTGCACGCAGCGACTGTTTTGGTAATGGTACGCGCTAGTCTACACCTGTACATTGTCAATAGGTGTGGGTACAAAATTACAGTATCTTGGGCGTCCCCAGCAACAGAATTCAGCCAGGGCGCAATATCCAACAATATGAAGCTTTCCTTAGCCGCCACCAATCTACTCCCTCCATCTCAAATTACTTAGATTTGTCTAGACACGGGTGTATCTAACACTAAACGTGTTAGGTACATCCAAGTAATTTGGGACGGAGGTAATATGAAATAATCACCCTCTGCGGAAATGCAGTCAAAATACAATGGTCATCCAGACTTGCCTGGAAGAAGCACTGGTTCATACAAGTTCGGCAGCACATTTTATTTTCCTTTTGGCCAGTGCATGCTGTCCAGAGATGGTTTTATTTCCCATACATCTTAACAGTAGTTGATCTGAACGAGAAGAAGAGAATTTGTCACCTTTTTTACTGAAGCATAAATCGTAATAAACATATACTCCCACCGTTCCAAAATACTTGTCATGGTTTTAGTTCAAATTTGAACTAAAACCTCCAAAATACTTGTCAGTGGTTTTAGCTCAAATTTGACCTAAAACCACGACAAGTATTTTGGAACGGAGGGATTACATGTTAACATGGATCAAATGCACACCCAACTAAGTGAGATGTTGTTCTATAAGTAACATAAAATAATGAGCTGTTGAAATTCATTTGTTTAAATATGCTTTGGCGTCGATAAGGAAATGGATTAGATGGTGAGTGGTGTGTGTCTGTCACAATAAGCAACGAAATGGATTTTAGCATCATAAGAAAAAAGCAGCAATAAGAAGTTACCACAGAAGCGATCGTGGGATTGATGAGAATCCGTCGGAGCTTAGACCTTCAGGTGCTGCTCCACCACCACTGGCTGCCAATGTTTTACTTTCTCCATCAGCTGCTGTCTCTGAATCAGCCTTGCTAGTGCCGTTTACACAGTACTTCTGCAGCCACCTGTCCGACTCCCAAAGCACGTGCATAATGCTCTCCCTGGCAGAGTACCCATGGCTTTCAAAAGGAAGTATTACCAAACGAGACTGTACACCGTGACCCTTCAACGCATTGAAGAATCGGTCCGACTGTAATTGAAATATCAAGGTTAGGTGATACAAAACTATCCTCCAAATAAAACAGCTAATTAGCTATACACCAGGAAATAAACAATCGTATGAACACTAGGACAAAACATCAACCCATAACAATGCACAGATTTTCCTTCTCTCAAAAGACAGTGCATTTCAGGCAACGTTAACCCAAGTATTACTTTACTATGTAAGATGCAGGAGGTAGGTAGACAATTACATTTACGCAAAACCTGGAACAACAAATCAAATTTCTTAGGGTCTTGGTACAGTGTCTGTTTACATTATGCCTATCAATTTAGCAGCTTGGTCGATTATACAAAACTACTGGTGAGATTCCACATGAAAAACAAATATATTTGCAAGATAAACTATGCACACCTAAATGAATTTGTGATTAAAGGTATTCAAACAAAAGAGGTGGGAGCAGTAGTTCAAAGTCGACTGTTATCTTACAGTCACAGGTTAAAATTAAGTTGATGCTTAGGACTTCACCTGCATTGTCAGTGTTCCAGAATTGTTGTCTTGCTCCCCATGAATAAGTAATATTGGTCTCTTGATTTTGTTAGCCGACATGAAAGGGCTCATCTCCACATAGGTGTTAGTTGCCTCCCAAAGTGTTCTGTCCTCATTCTGCAGAATAATGCAGGTGGTTAAGAAAGACTGAAACGAAAAACTGCACCAGATTGGCAGTTACCCATTCAGCATTAGTGTGTACCTGAAACCCAAATGGAGTTAACGTCCTGTTGTAAGCTCCGGAACGAGCAATTCCACAGCAGAAAAGATGAGGAGCATGAGCTAAGAGATTTGCTGTCATGAATGCACCATACGAATGACCGCCAACAGCTATTTTATCAGGATGGACCACCTAAAGAGAAGTGATAGAAGATATCATGCCAAACCCTTAGAAAGCATTACCCACAAAGGCTCACAAAAAGAACTACGAAATGCTCACCCCTCTCCTGACAACTTCCTCGACGGCAGCCTCTGCACTAGTTACTAGCTGTTCCACATAACTACAAAACAATTTGCATTCACAATAGATTTAGTTCCATGGCACAAGTGTGGTACAGTTCACAATCTCGGACATATAGAAGGAAATGCAATAGGGCAGAAATAGCAAAAACACCTGTCGTTCGCCTCTACATCACCTTCACCAACAATCGGGATTGTCGGACCTGAAAGAATAGCAAACCTGCAAACCAAAGTGTGTTGGGTGAGACTATGTGCCAGAAAGAAAGATATTTGGAAGAAGTGCATCAAATTTTAACTTAGGCTAGATTTGGAGGTTAAGGGAGCGAATGAGGTTTTTGTCATGAGAAACAACAATAGGAAATAAATGGCATGTGTTTTTTCCTTGAATAGCAAGAAGAGAAATAATACCCTCTAGCCAACCAAAGAAGAGGAGATGTAGCACCAATCCCTGAAAACTCATTAGGGGAACCACGTACTTGTCCCGCAGCATCTTTGCTTTTAAACTCACCAGGGTATGACCAAACTAAACATGGCAAAGGTCCATCTTTTGATTGATCATAACCTGGAGGTAGATACAACTTTGCTGTAAGTTGAACCCCATCTTTGCGCTGGTACCTTATCATTTCCTTATACAATGAAGCAAGCTGGGGGTATGGGTGGGGAAAATTTGTAATCTGAACTTGCTTCTTTTCCGGCCAAATTTGTAGGTAATATTGTGTATTTTCTGTTTTTGATTCTTTTGATGTAAGTATCTTTAACTGGTCAAGGGGAAGGTCCCCATCAATTTTGTCTGACATCAAGGCAACAACAGTTTCAAAGTATTTTTCCTTGTCACTTTCCCATATTCGCTCTTTACTTCCAGTGTTTCTGCAAAAACAAAAATAAAGGCATCAGCTGGCATCTAGAATGCATGGAACTCCCTCTAAAGAAATATAAGAGCGTTTAGATCACTACTTATATTTCTTTACGGAGGGAGTACAAAACAAATGAAATCATTAATGGATATGGACAATTGGACATACATATCAAACAAGTCAAGGAATGGAACGTTTCCTTCTGGTGTGGCACCCATTCCATTCAGCAAGAGGTAAGTACTTTCATCTTGTTTATTAACCTTTGCAATAACATATGTTCCCATGGCAGTTCTTCGCAGCATTGGCGAACCAGGATCAGAGTACACATCTTCTGAAGATCTGTCAAATAAAATGCACGGACTGACATCTTTCTTGTCTGGAGCAACCACCCATGTTCTTGTTTTCCGAGTTTTGTACCATGATTCATACACCAAAGCAAGAGATTCATCACACCAAGAGATTCCTCTGTACCAATAGAATGAAAGCAAGAGAGAGAGTAAAGTGGGAATAATTAATTACTTGGCACACAAGATGAAAAAAAATGATAGGACGTTGTAAAAAGGATAGCTGATTTGTATTAGGACTTCCTATGTACAATTTTATATGGATGATTTTACACCAGTATTCTATATTTGAAATTTCCTGCTAGCAGTAATGCCCTATGTCAAAGCACAAAGCTTAACCATAACATCGTGCAGTGAAACAAAGATTTCCAGTCCTACTTGAGTAGACAAATGGAAGTTCAGAGAACATACCCATATCGGAGGTCAAGTTTATGTAGAATTTCTGGTTGTTCGCCATTTATGGGCTCAGCATTTTCCATGTAAACTATGTCACGTGGTGAAACTTCAACCTTTGCATCTCCACCATCCTGTGTCTCCACCCTAAGAAAAAGAAGGATAAACTAACCCAGTTAGACCAAGGAATAAGACATAAGCACACTGACATATTATATAAACTCCCTCCATATGACAAATAGGTGACGTTTTGGAGACTAACACGGTATTCAGGATTGCCTTTGACCACTATTTTTTTTACTATATTATATGCACAAAACACAAGAAAATTATCATATAAGAATATACTTGATCTATGTATTCAGAACAATATTTGGTCAATTTTAAGTTTGACTTAAGACATGTCCAATACGCCACTTATTTGAGATATGGAGGAGTATTGACAAATAAAAGATGTTCTTGACCGTCCAAACTTGCACCATAGAGCAAAGCTTGTACACAGAAGATCTAATAGTTTGAATGATTTGCATGCATCAGGTATCCAGATTCTATTTTGAAGGTTCAAACAAAAAATTAATGTTTCGGGTGCTGTTCTGCGTACCAATACAAAGTTGAAGGTTTGTCTGGCCTCCAATAGATTGAACGTTTTCCCTTGCGCACGCTGCTCGTCGCAATTGGTATGTCCTCTGCAAGGGGCAAGTCACAAAGTTCCCTAATAAACTTACCATCTGCAGTCCATAATTCAACTCTCTTTGGAAACCTTCCACAGGGTACAATATAGGAATATGGACGGTGGATAGAAGAAAGCATCAAATATTTGTCATCTGGTGATGGATCAATGGATGTGTATACAGCAGGAGGCCCCATTGGCTTCACAGTTCCATCCAAAGAGACCAACATGAGCTGTGAGGTTGCATAGTAATCAAATAAATCAGCATCATATTCATCTTTCAGAAGATCCTGGAATGTTCTCACTTGGACCACATTCTTTGTCTCATTAGACTGAATTTTTGGACCAGATGGAACTGATGGCTTCTGTGGTAGAGCTCCACGTGATACAGGGATGGTGCAGACTAACAAAGTAGAGTTATCAACCCATACAAAGCTGCAAAATAGTAGAAACAGTTATTTGGAAGTAGGAATAGTAAATAGGAGGCATGGAATTATGAGGTTTATTACCTGTCAAAAATAGCATTCAAGTATATATCAGGAGATTTAAAAAGTGGTCGTGCTTCTCCAGATTCCACGTCTGCAATCCATACCCTTAGCTTGCTGATTTTGTTGTCCTCCTGTTTGGATAAGAATCTGTTAAAGCTAATCAATGAGACATAACAAATGTCCCTGTTTCAAAGCCAATCCAACCAATTACCTCTTCAACTCGAACACTGAATGATAGATTACGACCGTCATGTGACCTAATTCATATTATTCAATACATGAAGTCAAGATTGATGTAATCCATTACAAATAAGTATCCATAAAATGATAGAAGTTACTTTGATACAAAAATCTGGAAATTTACCAGGTAACAAAATTAATCTTTGCTCCTTCAGGGTATCCATGGACCACCTTCTCTGGGCCCAAAGTTCCATCATCCATTAGCTTATGGATACCTATTCCAGTGTAGGAAGACCTACAAATTAGGTTAATCAGATTTCCAATGATGACATGATGTAAAGCGTAATAATGAACTTGTTAAAAAGTGAAACGGAATAATACGACAGAAATTTTGGGGAAAGCATGAACAGTACGTACATTCGACTTCTAGTATTAGAATGGCCATCAATCCTCACACCAGCAAGTTTCTCCTCAGGCTTTGCGAGATCAGATAGTGGTGGAAGCGCTCGACGTTTGAGAAATAGAATCTTGTCTTTGCTTGGTGAGAACGACAAAACAGGAAGTGGCGGTGCATCAACAATGTCCTGTATTTCTTTGGGGGGAAGGCGGTAGCCCAATGAAAGATCTGCATGATACGCAAATACGTTTACTGTTCATTGTACCACTAGTCTGCATTATACTTTCTGACAGTTAAACTGTAACATCCCAAATTTTCAATTTGGTATGTTATACATAGATCATCATTGCATATCATATTTTATTGCATTTTGACAAATCCTCGATAAATCCTAAGCAACTCAAGGACCCTCGGAGAGAGTTGAGGATTTTCTCGAATTCTCATATTTGATTTTCATCAAATAATAAAACGAGGATTTTGGTTTTAATTATTTTCTCTCCGGAAAAATATTTCATTTTAAAATAAAAGAGGGGAGAAAATATGACTTCTCCAAAACAAATGAAATACTGGAGGAAAAGTGTTAAAATCATTTATTGGAATTTATTCGGATTTTATTTGCAATTTTAATAGCATTAAAAATATTGCATGTTTTCAAAAATTTATTTTGTGTTAAAAAAATGTTCACCCTATTCTAGATTTTCTAACTAGACGGGGAAAATTTGTTTTATCTTTTTTGGACTTTTATTTATTTTTCTACGAATTATTTTCCGCGGAATGTTTAAAAAAAAAACTGCATTATATCTATTCCTCAAACATTGCATGGTTAGGATCTAATTAAACTGTGGGTTTTGGGAAGTAGTTGAGGTAGTACCTATTACCTGTTCTCTTATCAAACCCTTGGGAGTTACTTCTACGTTGCTATTATATTGCCATGCTATGCTCGTAGACGTGGATTTGGGTTTGAGAGATATTCATGACAGATGTGAGATTGTTAATAATGGTTTACCTAAGGTGGCAACTAAAACTCACATCTGGATGGATTGAGGCACCTGGAGAACCCAGTGTTGTCCGTTTGTATAAGGACCGCCACCCAGGCTCAAAGGGATCATAAGATTATTCATGCTAGAAACTTCCGTGTGCAGCCACAAGCTATTATGGGCTCTAGCATAGTTGAGTAGGTTACATGATCTCTTGAAGAGGTGGGCTAGCAGATGTAGGGGAAAGTAGGTGTACCGGTCCATCCAGAGTAAAGAGTGATTGTTTCTGAAAGACTGTGTCTCGGTCATCCGTTTCTCAAACACCATGCAGTGCGAGAAATAAAACGGAGGCGATCGAGTCTTGTGGGGAAAAGTGCACAAACCTCTGCAGAGTGTACAAACTAATCATGGTTAGCCGTGTCCCCGGTTATGGACAACTTGAGTATCTAGTCTCTGGATTATCATTTGAATCTCATCACCATGTTACTTTTAATTAATTTGTTGGGTTAATGATGACACTTAATTGGGATTGAGTTGAAGGTACCTTCTCAATGTTTAACAACCACCATGATAGTTAAATAAAATTTATTCCTTTGAAGTAGGGAAAAATTGGCTTTTCACATAAAACTTAACCATAGAGCTTTCCACCAGCCATATATGCATGTAGTATAGCATTATTATTGTTCATTATTCTCTATGTGCTACTTTGCCAGCATATTCTATGTGCTGACCCGTTTTTGGGCTGCAACGTTTCATGTTGCAGACTTTTCAGACGACGAGTAAGGTGCCTTAGGTCGTGGTCTTATACTCAGTGATGCCGCTGGAGTTGATGGACTCACTTATCTTCCAAGTCTTCCGCTGTTATCGTTTTTAGATGGCCTTAAGCCATGTTTATCATACTTAATCTCTTCGGAGATATTCGATGTAATAAGTGTGTGATTGCTACTCTGTTATAAATCCTCCATTTGTACTGTGCGTGTCAGCATTACTGATCCAGGGATGACACTGGTGCACAGCAGCACAGACCATTTGAGGTCTGGTCGCTACATAAACCCAGGACAAGGGCAGCTCAAACAGCACTTTATGCAGAGATCTTCACAGTGCACACAAAAATACAGCTCCATTCAAAGAAACTATTTACACCCCACCCACCCATCCCTAAGAATCATATTTGCGTATCAACACCAATAATTAGGCAATGCCCCAGAACCCATACATTACATTTTACTCCTAGAAGTAAAGCTACAAAATTCTTTCCTTGACAAGCAAAAGCACCACTATCATAAGCCTGTTGAAACAGTTCTAGGGTTATATGCATTCCTCATGTAAGCAGAGCAAGAGAACTTGAGACATCAAACCACATGCTCTCTAAAAGAGTCTCTTACTAAGCTAAACACAGCATGATAAGGAGCAAAGGTCAGGTTAATCCATCTAGTCTAGCTTTAACAGTGGTATGACGAGCAAGCCGAATCATGATAACTGAAGTGAGCTAGAGAGGGCATGTGATGTGATCTCTACCAGAACAAGTCGGGTTAATCTAAATTATACACTACCAACCCATAAAGAGCAATCCAGTATCCAGATCATAACTGAAGACAGCTAGTACTAGTATGTTTTCCAGGAACCGATCCAAGAGCAGGGCTCCAATCTCTCCCCCGCCAAAGCAGCCCAATCCACTGAACGACGCGAAGTAACAATCGAAATTAACAAGTGTCCAAGAAGAAAAAGGAAGCAACACCGACCGTCGTCTTCCTGGCCCAAGCCGGACGCAGCCGCCGGCTGATTGGACTCCCCGGAGGCTGCGGCGGCGGCGATGTGGGACATCCTGGAGGCGGCGGAGCTCATGGCGGTCCGGCGAGGCAGGCGGAGCGGCCGCGGAAGACTAGAGGAGCGAAGGGGAGCGCGCAGAGGCGCGAGCGGGAGCGGGAGCAGGGCGAGTCGGAGGCAAGCCCTGTGGAGGATGGAAAGGGCGGACATGATTTCTCGGCCTCCCTCCCTTGTTCTATACACGTACGAGTAGTAGATAGCATAGAATAGTGCAGGACGGATGGTGGGATACCTTTTCTTTGGTGGACAAAAAGATATTTTGGCCCCTTTTGAAAAATGTTTCTCTTAGTAATAAAATATGAAAAATGTTGAATTGATTGTTGTGCTTTGATAATAATAATTTGAGGATCCTGGCTTTTTTGTCGGTTTGATAATTTGAGAATCTGGTAGTACAATTTGGGTTGATTTTGACACAAGCAACAAGCCTCGGATGAAAACTCCAGTCGCCAACTGGAATCTGCTCCGAGCGTATAAATCATCTTCTTTAATCGCAATGGAGTCATGTTATCGACATATCACGAAACTTTTGTGAAAGTTTATGTGACGATGTCGGGTCGCTTGCGGCATGAGCTGACCTAACGGCGACAGTGGACAAATGATAATGATTGGCTCCGGGATTCCAGCTTATACTCTCCTCTAATACTCCCTCCGTTTTTAAATATAAGCCCTTTTAGATATTTCAATACGAACTATGGAAACGGAAGGAGTACTAGAGATAGGTTAACGTGCAACAAGTAAAAAACACAGTAGAAAGGAGCTCATTCTGAAGACATTCTTGCTAAATGAAGGGGCATCTGCCCAACTATGTTAAATTAAATTATAAACGAACTGACAGACACATATACAGCAAATTCACTCTAGAGACCTGTTTCCCCAAGTATGCTACAAGAAAGATACTCCCAGACCAGATGTGTTTCTTCTTTGTTGATGTTCAGTACCTCTGCTGTAGACCATGCAGCCACAACCATGATTGCATGCAAACGTTTCTATTATACACAATGGCCATACAAGAATCACTTCCCCATCTAGACATGCAAAAACAAGTTCAGAATAAGTGGTGCTTGCTTGCTGGCCTGCTGCCATCCCAGTGTAAGTCGGCTGATATCCAAGCTTCAAGTTTCAGAACAAGCTGAAACCCCCCGATTCCTCCTCCTGCTGCGCCTCTTCTAGCGTCTCACTAAATGTTGGCTCATCTCCTTCGCCACTTCTGTAGTTATCTGCATACTCTGAGCCCTCTTCTGAGTCATAATAAGATGATGATCGGTACTCCTCTGGACGGACAAACTCAAGCATGTAGTTCAACCCGTTGATGACATCGTAGACCATCAGTCCGATTCTTCCCCCAACCCAGCTGCCTAGCTGGCTTCCAACGAGATAGCCAAGCTTTCCCAGCCTCTCCTCGCCATGGAAACCACCCGCATAGGTTCCGAATAAGGTGCCCGTGCCCCGTAGAAATCCTTCAGTCATGCTTCCGCCGAAGTACATTGCCTCGAAGAAGTCCCAGCCAGAGGAAATTATCGGCCCCAATATCCTCTTCGCTTGCCGAGCGGCCACCTTCGTCGCTTTTGCCCCGACCTTTTGAGCTAGCTTGGCTGCCTCAGCGGGACTCAGGCCTTCTATCACAGCATCAGCCAATGCTTTCTCGATGGCTCGCTGCCGCACGTTTTCCATGTGTGCGCTTCGGAGGTTGTTCACGTACAGCTTCACCCCCTCCTTCCCCGCGCATGCAAGGCTGCCTGACCCCATATCGAAACAGTTCATGAATGTGAACTGCCCGCTCTTTGATGCAGCCTCCTTTCCGACAAGTTCCCTGCACTTCTCAGCTGCAGATTGCAAATTTTGATTAAGGTTAATTTACAAAAGGCATACATCCAGTTTACTTCTCCAAAATGAAATCGTCAGATACTATCTAGGAGAAAATTTGGATGCCAAGAGCAATATCAATTCAATAGCATACCATGTTAAACTGTCAATGTGCCTTATTATTCTTACAATGTGGCCATTTTCTACGATATCATGGCTTGCCAATGTGTCAACTTAGCAACAGGGCAAGAGTTATCTTTCCAAAAGAATGTAATACTCATAGATCCAGTGATTGAAGATTTAGTATGGAGATCTTTTATTTGTTAATTTTGAGAGGAACACATCAGCATGAGCACATGGCAAAAATGCTAATAGCCACACAACGTATACCAGCAGGAAAACTGGATGTCTGCACTTTACACTATTGTGAGATGAAATCAAATCATCATCACAGTTACTGAATGGAAGCAAAAAAAATGCTACTCCTGAGCTCCTTCACCAGCGCACAATTCTCCGACAGGTCCAGAGTATTGCTACTCACAGCATTTTTTAGCATAAGGTAATCGGTCTCCAGGGTGGCTCTATCCATCCCAACAAACTTACATGATGAACTGCATGCATGGCTTCAGCCATCAATGCACTCCAAACATTTGCCACGCCCCCTTAAACAGTATGCGGGAATTTTCGAGTAAGCGAAACATGTGGGTAAATTGTGCATGTGAACACTCATGGTACCAGACAGAATCACTGTTCCAGTTAAATACAACGATATAACTGACAAAAAAATTGCTACTCCAAGATCTTCGTCATAACAGTATGCGAGCATGTGACGCTGCCTTCAAGCCCTGAGACAGACAGCCTGTTTGTTCATACATATAATGTGTTTTCATGAATCAATCAGTATGAAGTACCAACCATGCTAGACAGTGTTCAGTTGTTCTTATTTTTTGTTCAACTTAACCTTATGAGCAGAGGCTAATCACCATCTTATAAGCAGTTAAATAGTCCTTAACAAGTCTGACTTCACTCGAAATCTATGGCTTTCTGAATTAAGGCACTCCCACTTCAAATTCCACCGCCCACATCAACGCAGACCTAGGAAGCATTGTAGCACTATACCATCGTCAATTGAACCCGTCGTTCGCTCTCCGTAGCCATTACCGTCGTCCAGAAACCCGAGATCAGACGCATCCCCACTCGAAACCAGCCAAATGCGCACCCACTTCTTCACTAGGAAACAGCCCCCACCACACAAAATCGCCGAATCAAAGACCGAAAGGCGCCATAAACCACACGCGCAAGCGCGCGCAGCGATCCGCCGCTCTACGAAGAAGTATTCACCTGCTCGCTCGACGAACTGGTTAACAGTAATTGGAGAAAAAAACGGAGGGCGGATCGGGGAGCATGCCTGTCATGCTGAGGGCGAGCACGCCGGCGACGAAGAGCAGAAGCTGGACGCGCCGCTTCTGGATGTCGAGCATCTTCGCGGCTGCGCGCGCTCGGCTCGGGCGCTGCAGACCAAGGATCTCTCCTCTCGTGGGAGGAGGAGGAAGTGGGGAAGAAACGAATAATAACGAGAGAAAAGAACGGCAGGTTCCTTGGGAAGAAAAGAGAGAGAGAGAAAAGAACGGCCGCAGGGGTTCCATTCGCCGCTGCCGCGTGGCGATACGCGTTACCCGGAAGGAGGACACGGCGTTGGGTGGGTCCTCACGCCATGGGCCCAGTCGCCCGACTTGTTTGAATGAAATTCACAAAACTCTAGTAGGTAGGTCATCTAAATTGTACGTATATCCAAATACGTACTAAAGCTGCGTCAATGAATTTGAATTGACCGGAGTAGCAAAAAATTTATTTTGAGCTCATATTTCAGAAGCAACTGTTTCAAAGACTTCTTTAAAATAACATGATTAGCAAAGCATTGAAATCTTTTATCTCCATCTGAACTTTTTGACACTACTCCCACTTTTAAAACGACTTTACTTTTATTTATTTATTGGTTTGTCACCGGCAAGTGAGCGTAGTATAGATTAAACTAGGCCAAGTATTAGGGCATGGCCAATGCATAGTTTTATGGTGATGCCCCACATGTCATGTAGGATCGGATGTTAGAGAAAGTAGGTTTGGATAGGGAAGCAGGATCCTCCACAAAAGGCAGGTGTTTGGGAGAAAAAGTGCGATCGGATGTAAAAAGCTGAATAAAGAGTAGAGATGCATCATATATAACACTATGCTTCCTAGTTTTAAAAGCCAACATTCAATTGAGGTCTCCAACTAAAATTGGATAACCCGATTTTGACCGAATCAACAATTTCTCAACACTCTCGTTCAATTCTTTTATATTATACACTATAACACTATGCTTCCTAGTTTTAAAGAGCCAACATTCAATTGACATCTTTAATTGGAATTGGGTCACTCGATTTTGACCGAGTCAATAATTTCTCAACACTCTCATTCAATTCTTTTATATTCTCTATAACACTAGACTCCCTAGTTTTAAAGAGCCAACATTAAATTGAGGTTTTCAATTGGAATTGGGTCACCCAATTTTGACAGTCAACAATTTGTCAACGCTCTCTCATTCAATTCTTTTATACTATACACTATGCTTCCTAATTTTCAAGGCCACAGAATTAGTTGAAGTCTACAATTTACAATTGGATAACTTGATTTTGATTGGGTCAACAATTTCTCAAGGAGCTTTTTCATTCAATTCTTTTAATTCACCATGTTCCCTAATTTTGAAGTTCTTTCGTTCATTTGAGGTATTAAATTTTGAATTTGGTTTATGAATTTGACCGTGCCAACAACCTTCCAAATCAATAAGTAACAATAGGCGTACAAAAACATATCAATCCCCCGCACCCTTTCACCACCTTAAAAAAGTGCCATCATGTGAGAGTGTAGCACCAATATAGTACATGCAGCCGCCGATGCAGAAAATCCCCACATAAATATAGGTTAGTTAGCGGATAACAAATAATCACATCACGAAAGGCCCACCAAATCACCACATTATAAATAAATACACTACATCATCTCCCTCACCCGGCAAACTAAATATTCCATCAGTTCAAAATATAAGGGGTTTCAGTTTTGTGGAAAGTCAAATTCTAAAAAAATTACCAAGTTCAGAGCGAAAAATATCGACATCCACAATATTAAACAAGGAAGTATGAAAATTCATTTCATGATGAATCTAATCATATCGATTTGATATTATGGTTTTTGATATATTTTTCTTTCTATTTCTTGATGAGGCCCACTAGTAGTAGTTTGCGTCGGGGAGAAAAAATCAATGTAGTTGCCTCAAGCTACTTTTTCTCATGGGGCATCTGTATCCATATGCCACCATTGTATATGCCCTTAGTCATCCAACTTAGCAATTGTGACAATGAGGGCTTCCAATTCCCCAGTTGAAGGTACTGAATCCGAATGGATTAACCTTAGGAGGAAGAAAAGTAGGATTATATGTTCTGCCCTTTCAACGGAAAAACAAAAAAAATATCTTGTGATGGTTTTGAGTAGATGATGAACATATGTAGCAAAGAGGCGGCTAGAGGAGCTTTGTGGACCCACAACGTATCCAGGGTCTAGGGCGTGTGGCCAAGGAGTGTGGGACCCACAGGCCACCCGAGCCCATATTCCAGCTCATGGGTATTTTCCCTCACAAAACCTTCATTTTTTCGGCTCTATCAACTTTCTGGCCCCTTTCAGTGCAACCTTGCAAGAAGATAGAGATGAAATAGCCCCGTGAACATGCATGGTAGATGAGCATTCAACTTATTAAAATGTGATGCAAAATGCACATATCAGCACATCCATATTTGGTGAACCAACCTGTGGTTGGATGGTTAGAGGGACTGTGGTATCCCCAGCCCACCAGGGTACAAGTCCTGGTGCTCGCCTTTATTCCTAGATTATTTCAGCATTTCCGGCAATGCGCATTCAGTGGGAGGAGACGTTCCCGTCGACAACGAGGTGCCTATGGTGACTTCGTAAATTTCAAGATGATATGCCGGCTTAGTCTTTCGAAGTTGCTCATAGAGGTAGCGTGTGCGTGTGTGCGTTCATAGGGGTGAGTGTATGCGCGTGTATATGAGCGCTTGCGTCTATACTGTGTTAAAAAAAGCACATCCATATTCGTGAAGCCACTCATCGAAGAGAGCGGGACAGGTGGTGTGGCGGGCGGCCCGGGCTTCCCTAGCTGTGAGTCCATAACACGATGTTGGCTCGACAGCAGGTGGGATTCCACAAGCCTGGAGGACGGGACCCTCGTCCTTTGACTTCGACGAGGCCATAATGTTGGTGTCAGCCTCCTCCTCCTCCTTGTCATGAGCTTCAAGGTTAGCCGTATCTCGTTGGCAGTAGCTCCTCAAATGGAGCCCAATGGAACCACGCGATTCCCTATAGAGGAGGGTGGTGAGATGGCGGCATAGAAAAAGGCCGAGGACAGATCTAGGAGGCCTAGAAGGAAAGGAGTGTCTATACATGCCTTGGTGGCAGTTGTTTCATAGCCGCTAGCAACGCGCGGTTAGATAGGCCTTGTGTGCCAGGACATCTTGACAGAAAACGGTGCAGGCGACGAGAAAAATGGCCGGCAACAACTATGGGCATGTTGGACACACGATGGGCGCCATTAGGGCATGGCCAATGCATAGCCCCAGGGTGATGCCTCACATGCCATGTAGGTTCGGATAACATAAAAAGTAGGTTCGGATGGGGAAGCAGGATCCTCTGTAGGAGGCGGGTATTTGGAGAGAAAAAATATGGTCCGGTGCATAAAGTTAGAAAAGTTAAAGGGAAGAGAAGGGATGCATGTGTAGTAAGTGTCACTTCTTATTCTTTGATGAGGCACACTAGTAGTAGCTTGCATTAGGGAGAATAAATCAACATAGAAGCCTTAAACTATTTTTTGTCATGGGGCATCCGTATCCATATGCCACTATTCTACGTGCCCTTAGTGGGCGGAAACATGACTGCTAGAGTGGTGCAAGCAACTTTATCATTGGCACAGAGAGAAAGAAGCCCTGAAAGTTTACTCCCGCCATCTCGGTTTGTGTTTGGATTTTGGACTGCACCCAAAAACAGCGTCCCAACCTTTAAATATGGAGCCTACAATCCAGTTTCCGAATGAACTCCATAATTTTTATATATAGAAATTCTGTTAGGATGAGTTTTCTCACCTCTATCCTCCACAATGACAGTTATTATGAAGAGGAGTGTATGGCGAATATGGCAGAGCTCTAAGGAAACTCGTGCTTGTCGTTGAATTCCTTCCATTTGATGCAATGCAGGCTGCTGCCACTCTCATCTAAAGCTAACTGAGATCACAGTCTAATGCCCATTAATAACACTTGCATTATATGCTTGATGATTCCAACTCAAAAATATATATACTTGATGATCCAAAAAGCACACCAGACAAGAAACACATAGAGAGCATAATACTGCATTGCATAGAGGAATTATCATCAAGGCACTAAACATCCATAGTTATACTACCCCATCAAGCATCTTTGATATCCAAGACAAGATGTGAAGAAGAAGAAAACAGAGTGCGTGAATCCAAGTGGCTCTCAAGCAAAATCTCCAGCGAAACTACAATGCAACGTATAGTAAGTAACAGCAACTGCTCAGACCCTAAGAGTGGTACCATATCATCCTACACGAATTCTGTCTCCGACAAAGAGCAAAAATAGCACCGTAAACCATCCCAGCTCAGGATCACCTTTCAGTTCTTGATCAAAAATTCAAAACTGTAAGTGCACAGCTCACCCATCAGTCCTCGCCGGCCTCAAACATATCCAAGCGGCCGAAGCATCCTATGCAGCCGTTGACAGAGCCGTCGTCGTCCTCATTTCCGTTGCTGGGCTGCCCCCCTTCCACATTTGCGCTGCTGGACTGCCCCACTTCGATGTTGACCTCGATTTCGTCAGCCCTGGCTTCAGCAGTGGCAGTGGGGTTGGCGCGGGCACCCGCCTTGAACTGAACCACTATCACGCTCATATTGTCACTCATTCTCCGGCCCAGACATGAATCAAGAAGTCTCTCACAAATGGCACGCAGATCTGTCTCCCCCTGCGTTGATCACACCATATGTCAATCCAACAGGAACAACAATTCCATCTGCAAATGGAAACCAGCCCATGCATACAACCACCGAATGTTACTATGTGCAGAGTCATTCCTTCAACAATGTTATGCTACCAGATAAAATTTCTTTCATCCGGTAGGATGTTTCTTTTAAATGTACTGTTAGTCTCATTGACAAGCAGAAAAAAGTTGAGGAAATAAGACTCACGGATTGCAAACGCTGCCTTACAAAATCAACTGCCTCTTGACTTGACTTGACGTCCCTGGAGAAGAAGAAAAACAAGAGATGTGTAATTTTGTTATGGTAATATATAAACGAAATTACTGTATATTACTATGAAACATGAGAACAAAGATCTGTTTCTATGGGTACTAGCAGATTGTGGTGACTACTCTCTTATTAGTTTTAGCATTCATCCACGTGGACGGAAAACATGGCACGACTCCTATATTGGAACAAAATAAATGCTTCATCAAGCACTAAGGTTGTTAAGAAGAGCAATCAAACATGCTACCATTTCCAAATAGCAAATCAACATGATACGGAACCATCAAATTTAATTCATCTATGCACTACAAAGCAATAATTAACCCAGGAATTGACAGATGTTGCCCTTTCAGTAACTTGAACTCATAAAAAGAACTTAATAGCCCCCGGTCCGAGAAATTGGGAACTGAATTACACATGGTGATGAAGTGGCTCAAACTCAGACCATTGTAGTACAGTGCGGATCGAACTTAACTGAACCAAAATGTAAAAAACGCGAGTGATAAATATAATACTGGCCTAAGATGAAACAAGCATGTAAGGTAACTGGAGTGACTTTACTATGTATCAAGTATTGCATTTAGAATCAAGTCATCACAATGAAACAGTCTTCCGTATTATTTTTAGCTCAGACTTACCAGATACCGTCACTTGCTATAATAAGAAATTCAGTATCATCAGTTATGTCCACCTAGAAAAATATATGGTGTTATTTCCATCAAAACACACTCATCAGAAACAAATTTACACTGAGCTAACGCAACATAGTTACAAACTTACAGTGCGAATGTCCGGACTACATGTCACAATTTGTTCTGCAGGAGACAAAGCTTTGTTCTTCTTGAATTGAAAATCACCTGACATGCAAGTAGTCAAAATGCCCATCAGCAATGAATAGATTGTATCCAACAATGAAAGGAAATTAGATAAATACCATACCAATCGCTCTGGATATGGCTAATTTCCCCCCGATGCGATGGATGCCCAAGTCCACACTAACTAGTCGTCCTGTGATATCTCTCTGGGGGTTCTCATCCCTGGTTACTTGCCCTCCTGCCCTTTCAATTCTCTCCCTTTCCTGTTGGAGGTCTGGCTTGTGATCGGTGGATAGATCATTTGCCTTCCGATAAAATGCATATAAGAATTGTCAGGCACTACTTGGACACATTCATTATGACAGGATGCCCCACTCAGAAATTTGACAAGAAAATAGTCACTATACCTGACCATTCCTTGAGAGTACACAACGGGAATCACCAATATTTCCAACAATAATCTGGTTACCTCTAATGAGAGCCACACATGCTGTGGTTCCTTCCTGTAGGGGGGGAACATAACGTTCCTGCAAAACAAATTCCAAACTGAGTAATACTACGGAAAATAATAATCCAAAATCATATGGAAAAACAGACTATTAAGAAACAAAAGTAAGTAACACCACCAGGGAAGGAATTTGCCCATGTGCCCTTCGATAAAAGAAGCAAACGGTGTAATAAACAAATGATCAACTCAAACACACCTCAATTTTGACAGTATGGTAACTACTAAGGTGCAATGAGAAACATAAAGGAACGTTTGCCTTCCAATTTGGTAAACCAGACACTTGATGGAACACAAATTGGAATTATGAGTTAAATATATCAGTACCAACTCCAAAGCACATCGGGTAAAAGTACAGTAGATCCTCCTTATCATACCCATCGATCCCTTCCAATTCCATTTACACATAATAATATGAAGCATTATCCGAGAGATAAATTTTGTTTAATTTCTTCGACAATTAAATGCTTAAAGAACATTCAGTGTTACCTCACAAAGAGCAGCCCTGAGCAAGTTTTTCAAAGTTCTATTAACAGGAGGATCAGCTGGCTCCCTTTTCCATTCATCCGATCGTTTCAACTTCTTATCAATTCTGCAACATGTGACAATAAGTGAACTTATGTAGCAATTGTAACTATGGAGGCATGAAACAATTATGTATTCCATATCCAAACATGTGACAATAAGTGAACTTAGGTAGCAATTGCAACTATGGAAGGAATGGGTATAACATTGGTCCTTTCTCGAACACTGTAGCATTGGCCCTTTTACCTTCCAATATTGAACAAGAAGTGCATATATATGAGTGAAGATTATGTGAACATGTCTAGAGGCACTTAAATGCTTGGTTTTTTGTGGGGGCCACAGTTGGTCATATTTTTAATGAAATTTTACAGGTGATTGTTATAGCTAAATTTCAGAATTTTTGAAAAACTGCATGCCTTGCCGATATCGTATGCGCCTGCACACACATGTTCCATATGTCACTTTCTTCTGTACTTATATATGTAGAGTACATGATTTAATCATCTAGAAAATAACCTGAAATACACATGCTCCAGTGCGGTACGCAGATTGTTGCCATAGTCTGGTTCCTTGGTGAGCTCAATATGAAATTGCCTTGAACAATATAATGCTACATCAGCTCCTGAAACAGAAACAAATAACTCTGCATGACCATCTTATATAACAGAAAACGAAGGCTGAATCAACCATATTCCTATACAAGGTCATATATCAAAACAGTGCAAAGACAAACACTAGCTGAAATATCCCTTCAATACATGTGTACTACTGTAAAAAAGCACACTGAACTACTGAACATATTGCTAACATAATCCTCTCCTCTCCTAAAAAAAATGAGATCGAATAAATGTTTGGCCCCTCACTGTTTATATACAGCTCAGACCCGATTGCAAAACTTGGTCATGCATGTTGAACTGAAGCATCATTGCGCAGTTGTTTCATCATGATTGTACAAGATTTTGACAGCCAAAATTTGCGACAAATAGTAAACGTACAAAGCATGCACATATATAGTGTAATACACAGATGCACATGATGTGTACCTTGGATTACTATGAATTATATGATGTTATGATAAGACTTCCTTTAAACAGTGCATGCAATGGTCAGTTATGCTAACAGCACAAAATTTTAGAATATGTTCTAACAGTATCAGAACGAAGATCAAACCTCCATGGCCATCATAAACACCAAAGAATGATGTGGAACTGTAACCATCTAGATCTAGGACAGCTGTGAGCTGCAAATAAGAAGGGTCCGGATCAAATTCAGTATTTCACCACAATAGCAAAGCAAAATTGATTATATACATCTGCAGAATTATCATCTCAACAATTTTACAAAGTACTGCAATATTACTCACAGCATCTTCCATTTCATCACGAAATCCTTTCATAGATGACGTAGCATACTTGATTCTGTCATTCTCTTCTCCAGCAGAACACTTGGTTGTTGCATCACTCATTGCTGGGTTTGCTTTCCTGAAAGATTTCAGTATAAACACCATAGCCTAGAAATCCTTACCAGCAAAAACTAGCATGTAAACTAAATGTACTGTCACTGCATTGCAGAACGCATATATATATAGCAGCAAACTTGATAAAGGAACGATAGAAAAACAGCTAAATAACTCCCATCATGATACTGCATGTGAACTGGAACTACACTGGCACACTGCAGAATGGAAAACATATCTATGCCGCTATTTGAATATATTATAGAATTTTCAATTGCAGGTTGGCAGGTTGGTAACTCATGCTTGGATTAAGGGCCCCTGGGTGCATAAGGTATGCTTATATAATCAGAAAATTACATTACTCAGGTGCACAAACACAATGCAGATCAAAACGGAATCAAGGCTTTGCCATCAACAGCATACATATCAAAATAACTCACGTCAGCACACTCATTCATAACAAGGAAGAACTTATAGATCTCAAGGTTGCAGTGCACGTTAGCACCAAGGAAGTACAGACAAACTCAGTTTCTGAGGAACTTGGAGGATGCGCGAGATACTACACGGAGATGGATTGAGAACAATAATTAGCACTCCAGATAGCGGAAGGACGAAGAGGGCGCTGTTTTTGTTTTCGAAGAGAAAATCCACACGCTGTGAAGGGACAAGAAAACGCACATGCAGAAAGAGCGAGTTCTCGACACCAGAATCGTCAGAGTTGCCGATAACAACAGGGATAAGAACGATGGGAAGATCAAGAGTTGAAGAGTATCCAGTTGGGATGGAGAAGAGAACAGGAATAGAGATGAGCGTGGTTCTCGTGAGACTCCTCCTCCAACAATAAAACCACCATCAGCCGCCAGAGTAACAAGAGAAGAGCAGAAGCAACCAGACAAGATGCAGAAGAGAGCGAACGGAGATCAACGACGATGAGCTTCCCCAAGAAATCGGCCACCAAATGCAAGAGCAAGAGCAGCGTCGACAGCAAAAACGAACAAAATAGGAGCGAAGAGGCGAAGAGAAATCACCACGGAGTCTCGGTGCTCCTCGTCATCCTCCATGTCCAGGAAAATAACCACCAAATGCAAGAGCAAAAGCAGCAGAGGCAGCAACCAAAACGAACTAAACAGGACCGAAGAGGCGAAGAGAAATCACCATGGAGTCTCGGTGTTGTTCGTCCTCCTCCAGGAAAATTACCACCGAATGCAAGAGCAAAAGCAGCGGCGGCAGCGACAAAAACGAACGACGCAGGATCGAACAGGGTGAACAGAAATCGCGACGGAGCCTCGGCCCTGTGTACCAACTTGAAAAAAGCCGACGCAACGCAAGGGACACGAGACGGGAGCAGGCCCGAAGCAAAATCCGCACGCACAGAAAAAGAGGCATCGACTCTCGAGATTCAGGAAGCGCAGCCCTCTGCTCGATCAGCAGCGCCCAAACAGCAACGAGAAGGACCGAGGACAGAAACCCCACCACCACCACCACCACCGCATGATGCAACGAAGCAAGAACCGAGCAGAGGCGGTGACGAGAGGAGGAGGAGGAGGAAGAAGAATCTTACCCTGCAGGTGCGGATGCGGGGGTTTGGGTTTCTGGGGTTTAGGTTGGACGCGGACGAAACCAGAGAGGGGATGGGGAGGGGAAATGCAGGTTGATCGTCTCACCTTTCCTTCCTTCGCTACGGAGGATAAAAAAAGCGGGGCGGTTGTGCAGCAGAGCAGAGCAGAGTTTGCAGGCGCAGGCGCAGCAAATAAAGCACCCGCGGCCTCCGTCGTCTCCTTTCCTTTTCCTTCCCTTCGCCCCCGTCGCGCGCGTGCGAGCGTCCCCAGCCGTCGGATCGTCGTCAGTGCCAGCTGGGGCCGATCCAACGGCCCAGGCGCGTGCCACCGGGCCCGCTCGACGAGCCACAGCGGGTGGGGCCCACGCGCGCCGCGCGGGCGGGCGCGCACCTGCCCTGTTGCCGTGCGGAGTACGGCGTGCGTGAAGGAAGTGCCCCTGCCTCCGCCGCCGCCGTTCCGCCATGTGCCCCTCGCCGCCGACCGGCGACGGCGCGCTTCCTCCGTTGGTCGGTGGCCGCCGGCCGCCGGCCGCCGCGCTCCGGGGAATGCCCGACAGGCGGAGGCCAGAAGAGCTGAGCTACATCGGCCTCTCCGGATCCCCGCGCTCGCCGTCGCCGCTGGTTGATGCCACTCCTTTGCCCTCTGCTCCGGCGGCTATCCCGCCCGCGTACGCCGTAGCCTCCTGGGGTGGACTCCCGCTCGCGGCGCTCCCCCTCCTCGTCCGCGGGAACCCCCGAGCACCGCGTGGCTCGCCGGAGAAGTCGAGCAGTCACGGGGCTCGTTTCTGACGGCGGTTGTGAGCTCCGTCGTGCGTCCCGAATACGCGCACGCATATGGGCCTCTTTATTTTATTTTTTTGCTAACACACGCATATGGGCCTCTTCAGTGTGCTCGGTGCTAGCCCACACCACACTCCTCAAAAAACGATTATCAAAAAACAACGGAAAAAAAACAACGGTACATATATGGGCCTCTTTATTTTTTTGCTAACACACACAACAACATTCCCACATGTGCTCTGGAATGTCTTTTACATGTTCAGATTTTTTTGCTAAAAAAACATGTTCAGACATTTTTTACAAGTTTTCTTTATTATGAACACAAACCTTTAAAAAGTATAGGTAGAGTTTTGTGATTTTTGACATGTTCAGATTTTTTTTTGCTAAAAAACACCACACCCCTTCCTTCACTCTCATCTCTCTCTCTCTCTCTCTGTGTGTGTGTGTGTGTGTATGGCACGCCACTACTGCAAGGACGCCTGACATGCTGCGAATATGACGGCTGCTGATGCAG
Organism: Triticum aestivum; assembly: GCF_018294505.1. Lineage (NCBI taxonomy): Eukaryota > Viridiplantae > Streptophyta > Magnoliopsida > Poales > Poaceae > Triticum > Triticum aestivum. The sequence continues at coordinate 323,277,326 of NC_057805.1, forward strand.
GCCAGCTCGCTGTTCAGGCATGAGTGTTGCAAGTGCCCCACCGGTGCTGCAGGCCGGCCAACCAACCCACCAGTGTTGCAGATGTCGCCGGTGCGGTAAGTTTGGAGGGGCCGCCAACGTGTTTGTTCATCGCCGCAGACGATGGATTTTCTGAGAATTGACAGTTCTCATATGGAAGATAGAAAACATATATGGGACACTCTAGAGAAGCATCTTTCAATTGATTTACTTAAGAATAAACTCTCGTTTTAAATCCATTGCAAAAAAAAAATCTTAGTTGTGTTGCATGCAAGGCGACACTGAGGACACTGCAAGCCGAACCATGGATCGATGCTGCAATGGTGTTGTGAGTCGACCGATTGCGGTTGCTGTGTTGCAGTATGCATGCTCGTTGCAAGCTCGCGGACGTTTTGCTATGAGCCGGCAGCAGCGCGATGCTGCGGGTCGGACAACTGTTGCATTGCTGAGCTACACACCGTTGAGAGAGCAGGGAGTGGGGATGCGGCTTTGCAACATAAACAATCGTTTTTTAGGTGTTGTGGAAGACATGCGCAGATGGGGAATGGAGCAATGGCGAGGTCAGCTCAACAAGGGGGGAAGGGGGTCATGTTGTCCTAAACTAAATGAATCGATGGCTGGTCCAGTGGTCGCCTTCTGCCAATTAGTGGGACTATATGAAGACAACCCACTTTGCTTACAGGCTATTGACATCATATGAGACCCAAAAATTACCTCTAAGCTTGGTACATAATTTTTGGAATCTTAATGCGTGTGCTGCTTTGGTAGATAATGGGAAAAAAATCCAATAATAAATAAATAGCGGAACACCCAAAATTTATTCTGATTTAGAACAATGTTTACATAATTTGAGGGATCCAAAAGCCAAACATGAGGGGGGCTGAGGGCGACGAGGAAGGGGCGGCGGCCCTGCCGCCTCCTCCCGAACCTCCACCGGCAGAGCAAGGAAAGCCGGCGGCGCAAGGGCTGATACCGCCATCAGAGGCAAGTGGATCGCCGGCGGCGGAAGGGCTGATGCCGCCATCAGAGACAAGTGGATCGGCCACTTCGGCGGATCTGGATCAGATCAGGGGGGTCCTGAACCCGATCAAATGGGGAATTCGTTTCGATGACGTCTGGGCTGCCGGACGCTGGAGGGACGGATTTCTCTATGTGTACTATCCATCGAGATGGATGGTAGTGAGAGATCTGGAAGGAGACATCCTTGCCGGGCGGTACCTCGACGTCGACATGGAGATCACCGAAGGTATGCGTTTGTTAATCGATGTCTTCGAGGTGTGTGTTGTTCATTCCATGCAGGCGGAGCCGATTGTGCACGATCAGTTCGAGGTTGTGGATCTCACAGCGGAACCCGTACCCTCGAAGCCGCGGTTCAGGGGACGTTTCTGGGTCCTGGCTAATGAGGAAGACGATGATGCGGAGGACGGGGCGACCGTTGTTCACCCGGAGGAGAAGCCTCGAATGCGACTGGTGAAGTCGGAATCTGCAGCATTGTTGTAGAGGGAGCTCGGTGGAAGGCGTAAGAAGGAGGTGGCTTTCGGTCCAAGACCATCGTCATCAGCGTCGAAGATGAAGCCATGGATCGGCCCTCTCCCCAAGGTGAGTTCGTCTGCCATTACTTTGTCAAAGTTTCTTCCATCGGAGGTGAGGACGAAGGTCACTAGGAAGAAGAAGAAAAAAAGTGCTCCGGCTGTTGTCCGATTGTCGACGGTGAACGGCGATGTTCGTCTGATCCGGGTGGCCCGACAGGAGTGCTTGAATATGTTGTTAGGCCGAGATGGGCCGGTGATTTGTGATTCTGACTTGGGCCTTGTTAGGACTGGGTATGAGGCCCAGAGACCTAACCAGGTGGCCGATCGGAGGGAGGATCTCGACGTGCATGTTCGCATCAAAGAGCGATCCAATACATGCAGGATCGGTTCCATCGCGGGAAATTTCCGAGGAGCCTTGATAACCCACAAGTATAGGGGATCGCAACAGTTTTCGAGGGTAGAGTATTCAACCCAAATTTATAGATTCGACGCAAGGGGAGCAAAAGAATATTTGTAAGTATTAGCAGCTGAGTTGTCAATTCAACCACACCTAGAGATTAATTACCTGTAGCAAAGTGATCAGTAGCAAAGTAGTATGATAGTTTTGATATTAGTAGCATCAGCAATAGTAACAGTAACAGTGATAGTAGTGATTTTGTAGCAAGTGCAATAGTAACGATAGCAGTAGTAACTTAGGAAGATCAATATAAGAGAAATTCGTAGGAATTGGATCGATGATTTTTTGGATGATATTCATCATTTGACAGTTAGGGCGATACGGCACTAGCTATAGTTCATAAATATAATGTAGGCATGTATTCCGTAAATAGTCATACGTGCTTATGGAAAGAACTTGCATGACATCTTTTGTCCTACCCTCCCGTGGCAGTGGGGTCTTATTGGAAACTAAGGGATATTAAGGCATCCTTTTAATAGAGAACCAGAACAAAACATTAACACACGGTGAATACATGAACTCCTCAAACTACGATCATCACCAGGAGTGGTCCCGACTATTGTCACTCCGGGGTTGCCGGATCATAACACGTAATAGGTGACTATAACTTGCAAGATCGGATCTAGAACATAGATATAATGGTGATAACATAAACGGTTCGGATCTGAAATCATGGCACCCGGGCCCAAAGTGACAAGCATTAAGCATGGCAAAGTTATAGCAACATCAATCTCAGAACATAGTGGATACTAGGGATCAAGCCCTAACAAAACTAACTAGATTACATGATGAATCTCATCCAACTCCTCATCGACCAGCGAGCCTGCGAAGGAATTACTCACTCCCGGTGGGGAGCATCATGGAATTGGCGATGGAGAAGGGTTGGTGATGACGAAGATCGAAGATCCTCCTCTCCGAAGCCCCAAACGGACTCCAGATCTGGCCTCCCGATGAAGAACAGGAGACGGCGGCGGCTCCGTCTCGTGAAACACGATAATTCTTTCTCCCTGATTTTTTCCGGAAAAATAGGATTTTATAGCGTCGGTTTCAGGGTTTGCGGGGCCACCAGGTGGGGACAACCCACCTGGGCGCGCCTGGAGGGGGCGCGCACCCTGGTGGGTTGTGCCCACCCAGGTGCCCCCCTACGGTGGTTCTTGGCTTCAGAAATTCTCTTTTATTATATAAAAAAATCCTCGCAAAGTTTCGTTCCATTCCGAGAACTTTTATTTCTGCACAAAAAACAACACCATGGTAGTTCTGCTGAAAACAGTGAGGCCGGGTTAGTTTCATTCAAATCATGCAAATTAGAGTCCAAAACAAGAGGAAGAGCATTGGGAAAAGTAGATACGACAGAGACGTATCAACTCCCCCAAGCTTAAACCTTTGCTTGTCCTCAAACAATTCAGTTGATAAACTGAAAGTGAAAAAGAAAAACTTTTACGAACTCTTTTGCTCTTGTTTGCATAAATAAGCTTAAAAAGTAACCAGGTTTTCAGCCAATAATATAACTAACCATGCCGATAATAACTCTTAAAAATTATTTTAACTCATATCAATGACATAATCAGCTAGCGAGCAATAATAAGGTATCTCAAACAGCAACACGTTGTCAAAACAACCATAATATAATATGACAATAGTGGTATCTCGCTAGCCCTTTCTGAGACTGCAAAACATAAATGCAGAGCACCTCCAAAGTTCAAGCAGCGACTAAACATTGTAATTCATGGTAGAAAAGATCCAGTCATGATGCACCCAACATTAGCTACACACAATGCATAAGCATGACAACAGTGCTCTCAGGTTCTGGCGCTTATTTTAGAAGGTGATGACACAACATAAAAGTAAATAGATAGTCCCTTCGCAGAGGGAAGTAGTGATTTGCAGCGGTGCCAGAGCTCAATTTTTTAAACAGATGTAAATGATATTTTGAGAAATGCACCCTTCTTGTTTACTTCGCGACCATCAGTTATCAATATCTTCCATGCTAAACACATTAGTAGCGGTTCTCAAGCGATAAAGTAAAGGTTACGACTCTGTAGGAGTTTTTTGTTTGATTATTTGTTAGCTCTTTTCTGTTTGTAGTTTGGGACTGGGAATCCCTATTACCGCCCCTTTCACGTGCAATGGCGAGTGAATAAACACTCGTCCAGAGAATAATCCACTTAGCATGGAAGGTACCTACTACCTCCTGTCGTTTCATGAATGATCCAGGCACACAAAAAGGATATTTATTTGAAGTTTTTAGAGATGGCACATGCAAATTTACTTAGGACGGCAGGGTAATACCATGTCCGATCATCACGTGAGATGGAGTAGTCTTCAATGGTGAACATCTCTATGATGATCATATCTAGTATATGATTCATGTTGGACCTTTCGGTCTCCAGTGTTCCGAGGCTGTACATGCTAGGCTCGTCAAGTTTAACCCGAGTATTCCGCATGTGCAAAACTTTCTTGCACCTGTTGTATGTGAACGCAGAGCCTATCACACCCGATCATCACATGGTGTCTCAGCACGACGAACTGTCACAACGGCGCATACTCAGGAAGAACACTTATACCTTGAAATTTTAGTAAGGGATCATCTTATAATGCTACCGCCATACTAAGCAAAATAAGATGCATAAAAGATAAACATCATATGAAATCAAAATATGTGACATGATATGGCCATCATCATCTTGTGCCTTTGATCTCCATCTCCAAAGCACCGTCATGATCTCCATCATCACTGGCTTGACACCTTGATCTCCATCGTAGCGTCGTGGTCGTCTCGCCAACTATTGCTTCTACAACTATCGCTAACGCATAGTGATAAAGTAAAGCAATTACATGACATTTGCATTTCATACAATAAATCAACAACCATAAGGCTCCTGCCAGTTGCCGATAACTTTTACAAAACATGATCATCTCATACAATAACGTATATCACATCATGTCTTGACCATATCACATCACAACGTGCCCTGCAAAAACAAGTTAGACGTCCTCTACTTTGTTGTTGCAAGTTTTACGTGGCTGCTACGGGCTTCTAGTAAGAACCGTTCTTACCTAAGCATCAAAACCACAATGGTGTTTCGTCAAGTTTGCTGTTTTAACCTTCAACAAGGACCGTCCGTAGTCAAATTCGATTCAACTAAAGTTGGAGAAACAGACACCCGCCAGCCACCTTTATGCAAAACAAGTTGCATGTCTATCGGTGGAATCGGTCTCATGAACGTGGTCATGTAAGGTTGGTCCGGGCCGCTTCATCCAACAATACCGCCGAATCAAAATAATACGTTGGTGGTAAGCAGTATGACTATCACCGCCCACAACTCTTTGTGTTCTACTCGTGCATATCATCTACGCATAGACCTGGCTCGGATGCCATTGTTGGGAACGTAGCATGCAATTTCAAAAACAATTCTACGATCATGCAAGATCTATCTAGGAGATGCATAGCAACGAGAGGGGGAGAGTGTGTCCACGTACCCTCGTAGACCGAAAGCGGAAGCGTTAGCTTAACGCGGTTGATGTAGTCGAACGTCTTCGCGATCAAACCGATTAAGCACCGAACATACGACACCTCCGAGTTCTGCACACGTTCAGCTCGATGACGTCCCTCGAACTCTTGATCCAGCAAAGTGTTAAGGGAGAGTTTCTTCAACACGACGGTGTGGCGACGGTGATGGTGATGTGATCCGTGCGGGGCTTCGCCTTAAGCTAACGCTTCCGCTTTCGGTCACCAAAACACATAACTCATAATACAAATTGTCATCGAACGTTAAGCGTGCGGACCCTACGGGTTCGAGAACTATGTAGACATGACCGAGACACATCTCCGGTAAATAACCAACAGCAGAACCTGGATGCTCATATTGGTTCCTACATATTCTACGAAGATCTTTATCGGTCAAACCGCAATGACAACATACGTTATTCCCTTTGTCATCAGTATGTTACTTGCCCGAGATTCGATCGTCAGTATCTTCATACCTAGTTCAATCTCATTACCGGCAAGTCTCTTTACCCATTCCGTAATGCATCATCCCGCAACTAACTCATTAGTCACATTGCTTGCAAGGCTTATCATGATGTGCATTACCGAGAGGGCCCGGAGATACCTCTCCGATACTCGGAGTGACAAATCCTAATCTCGATCTATGCCAACCCAATAAACACCTTTGGAGACACCCGTGGAGCATCCTTATAATCACCCAGTTACGTTGTAACGTTTGATAGCACACAAGGTGTTCCTCCGGCATTCGGGAGTTGCAGAATCTCATAGTCAAAGGAATATGTATAATTTATGAAGAAAGCAATAGCAATAAAACTTAACGATCATTATGCGAAGCTAACGGATGGGTCTTGTCCATCACATCATTCTCCTAATGATGTGATCCCATTCATCAAATGACAACACATGTCTATGGTCATGAAACTTAACCATCTTTGATTAACGAGCTAGTCAAGTAGAGGCATACTAGGGACACTCTGTTTTGTCTATGTATTCACACATGTATAAAGTTTCCGGTTAATATAATTCTAGCATGAATAATAAACATTTATCATGATATAAGGAAATATAAAATAACAACTTTATTATTGCCTCTAGGGCATATTTCCTTCATAAATACCACCATGTATTTTGCCCTTGGATTTATTAATATGGAGGCGGCGTGCCACAATTGCTCCCAAGCTATAAGTGGTGTCGCCTTGGAGTGCACGGCGTAAAACAGCAAGGTCTGGGGCACTGAGTGCACCCACCTTCTCTCTAGCAAGCAAGCACTTTGCAATGAAAAGAGCAAAATAATGAACGGCATGAAAATGCAAGCAGTAGTGGTGACACTCGACGCCCCTCTCTCATCCCCTACAGACAGAGTACGATAAAAGCCTTTGAAGTATGCAGGCCTAGGCTCTGCTAAACTCCCATCGGAAGGGATCAAGCATATATCACAAAATCCAGTAAGCGGTATCTGATGGGGTTCAACGAATAAATTAAACTGCACTTCAAGGGGATTATTCCTTGGAAGGAAAGTAAAACTTTGCACAAAGGAGTTTGTGAGGAGATGATACTGTTCACATTCAGCTGCGATGAAGTCGGTGAGGCCGGGATTAGCAACATATTGTGTAAACTCCTGAAGGATTCCGGCCCCTTCCATGAACGGGGTATGCGGCCACTCGCACGGCCGTAGCTCCGCCATTCTTCGGGCATGGAGATCACGGTCAGATGACTCCCCAATCACTCCCTTGAAGTTCTTCTTGGAAGCAAACTTCCTAAAGATACTCATGTTTTTCCTATGAACAAAAATTCTAAAAAATTTAGTCCGCAAAATTTTCTCAACAAAACTTTACAAGATTGATAGCAACTACTCATAGGGATGCATAAAGGCCATAGCAAGCATTCAAACTACTTAAGACTCTAAGAATTCAACATGCAAGATCATCTACAGCAGCGACAAGAGTAGCTAATTATTCAAAATATAAACCAGTAAAGCAAAAACTAATTGGACAAACGGAGGAGTCACATACCAAGGAACAATCCACCGAAACAGTTTCAGAAACGGAGCTTCGAGCAAAGAGATCGAAATCCGCGAGTTTGAGAGCAAGAACACAAGAGAGAGAGAGAGAGCAACGGTGATTTTTGTCTGGAGGTAGGTGGTGATGTGGGATGAAGAGATAAGTGAGGGGGCCCACGTGAGTACCACAACCCACCAGGGCGTGCATGGGGGTCCTGGCGCGCCCAGGTGGGTTGTGCCCACCTGGTGCACCTCCATCTGATGTTATTTGCACCAAAAATTCTTAAATATTCAGAAAAAATCGTATTAAATTTTCAGAGCATTCTAAGAACTTTTATTTTTGGGTCATTTTTTATTCCACGGGAAATTCAGAAAACAGACAAAACATGGAATTTTATTTTATTTAACTAATAAAAACAGAAAACAAAAGGTAGGGACAGAAGGTAGTGCCTACTAAATTCATCAACTTCATACCTCTCAAAAATGATCCATTAATAAGGTTGATCAAGTCTTATTAACAACCACTTTTGATTAGCATGAAACCGAAGAATTTTCGTAAATCACTAAGTTACCTCAACGGGGATATGAATGTCCCCAACAATAAGCATTTCATATTTCTTTTTGACGGTAGGTAGAGGTAGTTGAAAACTTCCAATAGTGATTGTCGGAGATTTTTCAATAACATTAATACCATTCACTTGGAATTGTTTCTTCGGAAAGTGCACCATATGCTCATTACCATTGATATGAAAAGTGACCTTGCTTTTATTGCAATCAATAACAACCCCTGCAGTATTCAAGAAGGGTCTACCAAGGATAATCGACATGTTGTCGTCCTCGGGCATCTCAAGTATAACAAAGTTAGTCAAAATAGTAACATTAGCAACAACAACGGGCACATCCTCACAAATACCGATAGGTATGGCGGTAGATTTGTCAGCCATTTGCAAAGATATTTCAGTAGGTGTGATTTTATTCAAATCAAGTCTTTTATATAAAGAGAAAGGCATAACACTAACACCAGCTCCTAAATCACATAAAGCAATTTTCACATAATTTCTTCTGATGGAGCAAGGTATAGTTGGTATTCCCGGATCTCCAAGTTTCTTAGATACTCCATCTTTAAAAGTATAATTAGCAAGCATGGTGGAGATTTTAGCTTCTGGTATTTTTCTGTTATTGGTGATGATGTCTTTCATGTACTTTGCATAAGGAGGCTTTTTAAGGATATCAGTCAAGCGAGTACGCAAGAAGACTAGCCTCAGCATTTCAGCAAAGCGTTCAAATTCTTCATCATATTTCTTTTTAGTTGACTTAGGTGGAAAGGGCATAGGTTTTTTAACCCATGGTTCTCTTTCCTTACCATGAGCAACAAAGTCTCTTTTATCATATCTTTTATTCTTGGGTTGTGGGTTATCAAGATCAACTGCTGGTTCTATCTCAACATCATTATCTGATTCTTTATTGTTTGTTTGGGTGTCTTCATGAACCTCATCATTATCTTTTTCATTATCAGAAGGTGAGTGTTCACTACCAGATTGAGTTTCAGCATCAGAGATAGAAACTTCATTATCATTATCAGGAGTTTTTTCCACTTCAAGTTCACTAGAGGCATGCAAAGTCCTATCATTTTTCTTCTTCTTTTCTTTTTAGAAAGACTATGTGCATCAGTGTTAATTCTTTGAGAGTCTTGTTCAATTCTTTTTGGGTGTCCCTCGGGATATAGTGGTTCCTGAGTCATTTTACCTCCTCTAGTTGCTACTCTAACAACAAAGTCACTTATATTATTATTCATTTCATCAAGCAACTCTCTTTGAGATTTAGCAGCTTGTTCTAACTGAATTTGAACCATAGAAGCATGCTTCCCTACACCTCTAACATCATTTGAGATTCTAAATAACAAGTCACTCAAGCGAGCAATCATATCAGAATTGTATTTCAGTTGTTTCATGACATTTGCATTGAAGTGATCTTGCTTTCTAATGTAATTTTCAAACTCATAAAGGCATTGCTGGGGTGCATATTGTGAGGATTATCATTATCATTGAATTACATTAGAGAATTTACCTCTATCACCTTAGGTGGTGGTGTATCTAGCCCATGTATTTCTTCGATAGGAGGTAAAATTTTGACATCCTCGGCTTTAATACCTTTTTCCTCCATAGATTTCTTAGCCTCTTGCATATCTTCAGGGCTGAGATATAAAATACCCCTCTTCTTTGGAGTGGGTTTAGTCGGTGGTTCAGGAAGAGTCCAATAATCATAATTTCTCAATATGTTATTCAGTAATTCTTCAGCTTGCCCAATAGCTCGTCCCCTGAAAACACAACCAGCACAACTATCTCGGAAATCCCTAGAAGCATCGGTTAGTACATTATAGAAGATATCAAGTATTTCATTTTTCTTAAGAGGATGATCAGGCAAAGCATTAAGCAATTGGAGAAGCCTCCCCCGAGCTTGTGGGAGACTATCTTCTTCAATTTGCACAAAGTTAAATATTTTTCAGAGAAGTAATAAATCATATCCTGGGGACTACGCACACAACCAGGAGCAAGAGTATTGTACCAAGCTTTAGCATCACCCTTTAATGAGAACAAAAATAATTTGAGGATATAGTAATAGCAAATTTTCTCATCATGAGCAAAGAGGGTGGCTATGTCATTCAACTTAGTAAGATGTGTCACAACAGTTTCAATTTCATAACCATGAAAAGGATTAGATTCAACCAAAGTAATTAACTCTGGGTCGATAGAGAATTCATAATCCTTATCATCAATAAAGATAGGTGAAGTAGCAAACTTAGGATCACATTTCATTCTAGCATTCAAAGATTTTTCTTTGTACTTGCATAATAATTTCTCTAGATCATCTCTATCCTTACAAGCAAGAATATCTCTAGTTGCCTCTTCACCCATAACATAACCTTCCGGTACCTTTGGCAATTCATATCTAGGAGGGCTAGTTCTAGTAGGTGTTTCAAGATTTCCAGTTTCAAGCTCATCATCAGTTTCAACAATATCATGCTGTCTTACTCTAGCAATTTGTTCATCAAGAAATTCACCTAGTGGCACATTATCATCAAGCAAGGTCCTAGCATCAACATAAACATCATTCATAGCAGAGGTAGCATCATCAATAACTTGCGACATATCAGGATTGATAGCATGTGGTGGTGTTGCAAGTTTACTTATAACAGAAGGTGAATCTAAAGTAGAGTTAGATGGCAGTTCCTTACCTCCCCTCGTCTTAGAGGGAAAAATCTTAGTCTTAGCATCCTTCAGATTCTTCATGGTGACAATTTGATAATAATCCCAAGTGACTCAACAAATATAGCTATGATCCCCGGCAACGGCGCCAGAAAAAGGTCTTGATAACCTACAAGTATAGGGGATCGCAATAGTTTTCGAGGGTAGAGTATTCAACCCAAATTTATATATTCGACACAAAGGGGAGCCAAAGAATATTTGTAAGTATTAGCAGCTAAGTTGTCAATTCAACCACACCTAGAGATTAATTATCTGTAGCAAAGTAGCATGATAGTTTTGATAATAGTAGTAGCAGCAATAGTAACAGTAACAGTGATAGCAGTGATTTTGTAGCAAGTGCAATAGTAACGATAGCAGTAGTAACTTAGCAAGATCAATATAAGAGAAATCTGTAGGCATTGGATCGATGATTTGTTGGATGATATTCATCATGTGACAGTTATAACCTAGGGCGATATGGCACTAGCTCAAGTTCATAAATATAATGTAGGCATGTATTCCGTAAATAGTCATACGTGCTTATGGAAAGAACTTGCATGACATCTTTTGTCCTACCCTCCCGTGGAAGCGGGGTCCTATTGGAAACTAAGGGATATTAAGGCCTCCTTTTAATAGAGAACCGGAACAAAGCATTAACACATGGTGAATACATGAACTCCTCAAACTACGGTCATCACCGGGAGTGGTCTCGACTATTGTCACTCCAGAGTTGCCGGATCATAACACGTAGTAGGTGATTATAACTTGCAAGATTGGATCTAGAACATAGATATAATGGTGATATCATAAACGGTTCAAATCTGAAATCATGGCACCCGGGCCCAAAGTAACAAGCATTGAGCATGGCAAAGTCATAACAACATCAATCTCAGAACATAGTGGATACTAGGGATCAAGCCCTAACAAAACTAACTAGATTACATGATGAATCTCATCCAACTCCTCACCGACCAGCGTGCCTACGAAGGAATTACGCACTCCCGGTGAGGAGCATCATGGAATTGGCGATGGAGAAGGGTTGGTGATGACGAAGATCGAAGATCCCCCTCTCCGGAGCCCCAAACGGACTCCAGGTCTGGCCTCCCGATGAAGAACAGGAGACGGCGGCGGCTCCGTCTCGTGAAACACGATAATTCGTTCTCCCTGATTTTTCCGGAAAAATAGGATTTTATAGCGTCGGTTTCAGGGTCTGGGGGGCCACCAGGTGGGGACAACCCACCTGGGCGCGCCTGGAGGGGGCGCGCACCCTGGTGGGTTGTGCCCACCCAGGTGCCCCCCTACGGTGGTTCTTGGCTTCAGAAATTCTCTTTTATTATATAAAAAATCCTCACAAAGTTTTGTTCCAATCCGAGAACTTTTATTTCTGCACAAAAAACAACACCATGGTAGTTATGCTGAAAACAACGTCAGTCTAGGTTAGTTTCATTCAAATCATGCAAATTAGAGTCCAAAACAAGAGGAAAATCGTTAGGAAAAGTAGATACGACGGAGACGTATCAAGCCTAGGGTTTGGCGGACTGCTACCCCCGGTTCCCGAAGTTCACAGGTGGGCGCGCTAGGGTTCGGCCGACCGCCGGTGGGCGCGTCGCCATGGCTGGTCGAGGGACCTGGTCACAGCCGCCCAATGCCGCACCCCCAAGGCCGCCCTACAGCCCAAGGCCATTCCAGCGCCGCTGCAGGCCAAGCCAGCGCTGCCGCAGGCCAAGCAAGTGCCGTCGCAACCCAAGGCCGTTCTGCAGCCGAGGCCTGCGCCACCGCCGCACCAGGTGGCGCTACCGCATCAGCAACGGGCTGCGTCGGCGCAGTAGCAGCAGGGGATGCTCTGCCTCCCCACAAGATGGCACCGCCGCCGCCGGCTAAGGCCGCCGCCGCCGCAACAACGTGGCAGTCAGGGCTCGGGCACTCAACGACCTCCATTTGCTGCGAATGGAGAACGTGATTTCGTGAACGGCGGTTGTGGGGCTCCTCGCCGTCAGTGGGCGATGATGGTTTCAATGCATATGGTGATGTTCAGCGCCGGGGGTCGTCGGCGGTGGGCGGCGGCGGTGGTTATGCTTGGCAGAGTGATGGGATGACAGAACGTCCATTCTATGAACCTCCGGGCGACTTTGTCGAGGGCGTGTCGGGCCCGGATTACCGTCATCATGGTGGGTTTAGAGGATTCTGCGGAGGCAGAGGGGTAATCGCATGCCTCCTCAGCACCACCAGCAGCAGCCTCCTTTGCCGGTTGAGATGGTTATAGATGTCGTGGAGCCGATAGCTCCTTCAGAGGCGGTAGAGATTGTGTAGCCACCATCTTTGATGGGTCCGGTCATGGCGGCGGTGACAGCTCTTGCAACAGCGACGGTGCCGAAGGCTGATCCTATTGCTACGGGTACTGTTAAAGCAGCTGAAAAAAATGATGGTGATAGAGCTGCTAAGTGAGCTTGAAAGAAAGAGAAAATGCTTTGTTACCAATGCGGTGAGCAGGGGCATTTTATTGTGGAATGTAATACAGAGCTTTGTGATACTTGCCTCAAACCGGTGCACGCTTTGGGAGAGTGAAAGTGCAACTATCCCTGGGTGGTTTGGTAATTCCTAACAACATATAGCTCATTGAACTAATGCTCTTTCAAGATGATCATTTCAGAAAGTTCAATGATTGGCATGGCATGGACTAGGAATGTGGACCCCTCAAAATTCTAAGGACACATATTGGCTCAAGCTCAAGACTCTACCTTTTTCATTTTAGTGATCCAAGATCACATTGAGTCCATAGGACAAGCCAATACTATTAAAAGGGGATGATGTGTTGCTTAATGGCTTGCTTGCTCAAAATGCTCAGTGATATGCTCCAAAAGCCCTCAACCACTTTCTCATATCCACATATGTCCCAAACCAAAAGTCAAACTCAGCCCCACCGATTTGATCTATCTGGCGCATCGAGTTCATTTGACATATAGCCACTGCCAGAAACCCTAATCAGTTCGGTCTCACCGATAGGGATCTCGGTCTCACCGAGATGGGATTGCAAACTCTCTGTTTCCCTTCGTAACGTTTCGGTCTAACCGAGATGAGCGATCGGTCCCACCAAGTTCGCAATGCAAACTCTCTGTTACCCTTTCGTAACGTTTCGATCTCACCGAAATGAGCGATTCGGTCCCACCGAGTTTGCCTGACAAACTCTCTGTTGGCCTATTACAGAAATCGGTCTTACCGAGTTTATGTGATCGGTCTCACCGAGATTACGTTATGCCCTAACCCTAATGAAATCGGTCCCACCGAGTTGACATGTCGGTCCCACCAAAAAGCCTAACATTCACATTTAGAACTAAATCTGTCTGACCGAGTTTCATGATTCGGTCTCACCGAGTTTGGTGAATTGTGTGTAACGGCTAGATTTTGTGTGGAGGCTATATATACCCCTCCACCCCCTCTTCATTCGTGGAGAGAGCCATCAGAACATGCCTACACTTCTACCATCCATTTTCTAAGAGAGAACCACCTACTCATGTGTTGAGACCAAGATATTCCAATCCAACCACAAGAATCTTGATCTCTAGCCTTCCCCAAGTTGCTTTCCACTCAAATCATCTTTCCACCAAATCCAAATCTGTGAGAGAGAGTTGAGTGTTGGGGAGACTATCATTTGAAGAACAAGAGCAAGGAGTTCATCATCAACACACCATCTATTACCTTTTGGAGAGTGGTGTCTCCTAGATTGGTTAGGTGTCACTTGGGAGCCTCAGACAAGATTGTGGAGTTGAACCAATGAGTTTGTACGGGCGAGGAGATCGCTTACTTCGTGAATATCTACCCTAGTGAGGCAAGTCCTTCGTGGGCGATGGCCATGGTGGGATAGACAAGGTTGCTTCTTCGTGGACCCTTCGTGGGTGGAGCCCTCCGTGGACTCGCGCAACTGTTACCCTTCGTGGGTTGAAGTCTCCTTCAACGTGGATGTACGATAGCACCACCTATCGGAACCACGCCAAAAATCTCCATGTCTACATTGCGTTTGCTCCCTCCAAATTCCTCCCTTTACCTTCATGTGCAATGTTTTACATTCCACTGCTATACTCTTAGACTTGCATGTGTAGGTTTGCTTGACTTGTGCTAAGTTGCTAAAATCTGCCAAGACTTAAAATTGGGAAAAGGCTAGATTTTTATTTGGTCAAGTAGTCTAATGACCCCCCTCTAGACATACTTTCGATCCTACAAGTGGTATCAGAGCTTTGGTCTCCATTTGCCTTGATTTCCATAGCTTTGGTGATCATGCCTTGGTTTCACAACCTAGGAGAGTATGGCGTCTAGCGAGGGAAATTACCACCGTAGAGGTCCTTACTTTGATGGTACTAATTTTGCTAGTTGGAAGCATAAGATGAAAATGCATATTCTTGGACATAACCCCGCCGTTTGGGCTATTGTGTGTATTGGCTTGCAAGGTGAATTCTTTGATGGGAGAGAACCGAACCGTGAAGCTACCGCGGAAGAGTTGAAGATGCTGCAATACAATGCTCAAGCTTGCGATATCCTCTTCAACGGATTGTGCCCCGAAGAATTCAACAAAATCAGCCGTCTTGAGAATGCAAAGGAAATTTGGGATACTTTGATTGATATGCACGAAGGTACCGACTCCGTCAAGGAATCCAAATTGGATGTGCTTCAAAGTCAGCTTGACAAGTTCAAAATGAAGGATGGTGAAGGTGTCGCTGAAATGTACTCTAGGCTTGCTCTCATCACAAATGAGATTGCCGGCTTAGGAAGTGAAGAGATGACCGACAGATTCATCATCAAGAAGATCCTAAGAGCCTTGGATGGAAAATATGATACCGTGTGCACATTGATCCAAATGATGCCCAATTACAAAGATCTCAAGCCAACGGAAGTCATTGGAAGAATTGTTGCTCATGAGATGTCACTCAAGGATAAAGAAGAGCTTCACAACAAGTCAAGTGGTGCTTACAAAGCCTCATGTGATGCTCCTACATCATCAAGTGAGAAACAAGCCTTCAATGAGGAATTGAGCCTAATGGTGAAGAACTTCAACAAGTTCTATAGGAGTGGAAGCAAAGAAAGAAGTTCCAAGTCAAGGTCCTACAATGACAAAAGATCTTCTAGTTGTGAGCGTAATTGTTACAATTGTGGAAGACCCGGACACTACTCCAATGAGTGTACGGCTCCCTACAAAAGAAGAGAAGACTCACCCAAAAGGAGAAGTAGAAGAGAAGAATCACCTCCAAGAGAGAGAAGGAGTAGAGATGATCGTTATGAACGAAGAACCTCTCGCAGAAGCAAGGATTCGGAAAGGAAGGACAAGTCATCAAGGAGCTACACAAAACGAAGACATCAAGCTCACGTTGGTGAATGGGTATCCGGCTCCGACTCCGACCATCACTCCGAGAGAAGTTATCACTCCGACTCCGAATATACTCAAGATGAAGGTGTTGCCGGTCTAGCACTTGTGTCAATCAACTCCTACGACATATTTGACTCACCAAATGAAGGAATTGGAAGATGCTTCATGGCTAAAGGCCCAAAGGTATCACACCCCGAGTATGTTGATTTCAATAGTGATGAAGATGATTTTCTAGGTGATGATGATTTACTTATTGACAACTCTAGTGATGAAAGCTATGATGAAATTGCTATTAAGCATGCTAATCAAGATAAAACGAATGACGATGATAAGAAGGAGATTGAGCGTCTAACTAAAGAACTAAACACCCTTAAGTTAGCTCATGAAACTACCTTGGAAGATCATCGAGAGCTTTTAAAGACTCATGAGAAGCTACGCTTTGAAAAGCTCAACCTTGAGCAAGAGCATGGGTTCTTAAAAGCAATCAATGATGATCTTCGCAAGAAAAGTTCTTCTTACATTGCCAAGCGTTTACTCTTGTCTACTTACATGCCACAAGTAAAGTCTAGCAACAAGAGCAAGAAAGATTCTTCTTCTAGTAGTAACAATAATCATGTTAAATCCAATATTGTTGTTTCTAGTAGTTCTCTGGATTCCACTAATGATTCTCTTAGCCAAGTTACACTTGAGCAAGAAAATAGCTTATTGAAGGGAATTATAGAGAAAGGTGTTTACAAGAGCCTTGCCAGAAGTAAGCAATTTGAGGAAATTGTACGCAAGCAAGGAAGGCACCGGAAGAATCAAGGTGTTGGTTTTGAACGAAAGTTCAATGCCAATGGAGTTGAGTGGGAAGAAGATCAATACCCCAAGACGAAGTTTGTTCCTCAACAAGAGAAGTATGATCCTACTTCTTTCAAGGGACACAAGCTCAAGATGATCTTCCACCACAAGACCACAAGCAAAAAGGCAAGGACAAGCTTCAAGAGGAGATTGATGCATTTGAAGAAGCTCCCAAGGCCTTGGTCAAGTGGGTTCCCAAGACTACATCAAGTTCTACTTCATCAAGTACGACTACAACTCCAAGGATTCCCATCAAAATGATGTGGATCCCGAAGAAGAAGAACTAGAGAGTTCTTGAGGGTGACTCCGCCAACATACTTCACTCATGTCATCTTGGCGAGGACAAGTGCAAACAACTTCCACATCTTGCACTAGTTCAAGGAGTCACAAACCCTCTTGTTGGTAAGACAAGGGGCAAGGTAACCTAATGCTTTCATGGACATCATCTTGTGTGAACTTCACTCTATGTCTATGGATATCCTTGTTTGTTCCTTGTAGGACTAACCCGTGTAGGTAATGAAAGTGCAACTCACTCCAATGGATTGCTCCGAATGATCTACATCAACATTGAGCATCCACATCCACATCTTCAACATCTACATGAAGTCATCATCGACAAAATCCAAGGTTAGTTCATCCCTCTTTGGGGGATATCACATCTAGGGGGAGCTTTACTCTAAAAATTGAGCTAAAGCAACTCTAATGGTGTGAACACAACAATGCTTTATGTAAAAGTGGTAACCCCACTTGTGCTTAAACGATGAGTATGACCTATGATCAAATGTTCTCATTTGACTCCTAAGTAAATATACTCATATATAGATGACCTAGTCATCGCCAATTGCTTGATAGATGCTAGAGTGTTTGTGCATGCTTTGTCACATATTTCATTTGCCATTTTATTGTGTGAGCATGTTGGTTGCATATTTTTCTCATTCGAGGACATCCATTTGTTGCTTTGATTGTTTGGCTTTTCTTCTTTTGCCAAATGGATGGACAAGAATGCCTAGGAAGTCCCTCTAGCTATCTATGCTTTTCTCATCTCAAACTCTATTCATGCTACATCACAAAGTTTGATCAAGTCAGATTCGAACCCTCTGTGTGAGGAGCACTCGGAGTCATCGATTCGTCATAGACTTAAACTTCCAAAACCTCTCTGTGCATTTTGGTCTGACCGATTCATCCTTTTCGGTCTGACCGAGTTCACTGAGTTGATCTAGGTTTTCAATCTCGGTGCAACCGGTTAGAACTTTTCGGTCACATCGAGTTGCAGTAACCGCTTGCGATTCTGCATCTCGGTACCACCGAGTTGTTCCACTCAGTCACACCGACAGGGTCAGGATATAAATACCGACGGGTCAAATTTTGGAAATTCCTCCAAAACCTCTCAGTCCGCATGTGTCCTGCTCTGCCGCCTCAGGTCTCCGGATCATCCTCTCATCGCCAGCGACCTCCCGCCACTGGTCTCCATCGTCGTCAACGTATTTCAACACCGCCGTTGCCGCCGTAGCGAGCTCATCACCGAACTAGGGTATGAGTTCGAATCTTTGTGCAGTCCTTTACTCCGATTCTTAGCACAAAGCAAATCCCATGTTTCTTACCACGTATGAAATCATCCTGTCCAACAAAAACATCCTTTAGATTAGATTTGATTCAAAAATTTAGGGTTAGGTTTCCGCCGAACTCATCTTGGACCGACCGAGTTGTGGAAATCGGTCTCACCGATTTGGCTTAAGCCATTGCACTTGCATGTTCTGGTTTGACCGAAACTTGCAAATCGTCGTGACCGAGTTCAACTCTCAGTGAAACCCTAGCAATCTCGGAGTCACCGAACTGTGTCTCGGTCTGACTGATATCACTAGTTTAGACTCCAAAAGTTGCTTCGGTGTCACCGTTTTTAACAAATCGGTAGCTCCGAAATGCTTTCTATGGAAAACTAAAACTAAGTTTTTGACTCATTTGTTTTACAAAATATCTGCACTTTGTGATTCTCATCCACTCTATCTCATCTATAACTATTCACAGGGTCAGCTGTCAGTTTGCTTTGCCAGAATGTCTGATCAGAGTGATAGCCCGAACAAGTCAGAAGAGCAGGTGAACCTGAGTGAGGGCACTAGACCCTCTAGCAGCTATGATGAGGGTAACAGGAGCACCCCAAGCAACTTGCCCAAAGCAGCTACAAGGACAAGGAGGAAGAGAATTTCTGACTCGGAAGATGAGGATTATGTTGCTGCTAAGGAAGAGGTCAGCTCCAAGAAGAAGGTGCTAAAAAAGGAATATGCTGCTGCTGCTGCAACTAAGCCAGGACCGAACAAGAAGGCACCTGCCAAAAGAGTGCCCATGTCAAAGGCCAGAGCCTCCACTCTTGAAACTTCCAAATCAACTAGTGGTGAGGCTGCTGGTGAAGGCAAGAAGAAAAAGGAGAGAAAGAGAGGGAGATGGTGCAAGAAAGTAGATCCCATGGCAGAATTTGAGAGACACTCATCTGATGAGGATGAAGAAGAGGAAGATGATGCTGCACCAGCACCCACGTCTCAAAAGCTGATGGGGGATGCCATCAAGTCTGGGGCTACCCCTTTTAAGCCCAAGACAGCCCCCAAAGCTTCTGCTCCAGCTCCCAAGACTGCACCAAAGAGGAGCACAAGGAACATACCATCTGCTGAGAAGAACAAGGCCTCAGTGCCTGAAACTGAAGTTGAAGAAGATGCTAAAGCCCAAGTGCTTAGGAAACTCAAGCCCAAGATCCCTGACCATGATGACATCCATCCAGTGGCAGAAAACATGAAGATCAGAAAGGATGCAGGTCTCAGACTATGGAGACAATCTGACCCACATGCTGTGAGGAGAAGGACTGTTGTGGATTACAGGTTCCATACCAAGGAGCAGCAGGATTTCTATGAGACCATCTTGCTTGATAAGAAGCCAATTGTTTGTGATATGAAGTGGGCAGATTGGAAATATATTGACAACAATGAATACCATTTTCCAAGAGTGCATGAGAGCTTCAGGCTATGTGGAGTGGACAAGTTTGTGGGTTAGAAGTTGACCAAGTGGAATGATGAACTCATCATGCAATTCTACTCCACGACACATTTCTATCCTGATGGGAAAATTGTCTGGATGTCTGAAGGTACTAGGTACCAGTCTACAGTTGATGAATGGGCCAAATTGATCAATGCCCCTGCAGAGCAAGAGGATGACATCGATGTATATGCCAAGAAGAAGAAGGATCACAACTCCATGGCTAATATGTATAAGGAGATTCCTGACAAAGCCTTGGAAACTCACAAGATGGGCTTTGTCTACTATTTGCTGTCTGGTTTGACCACAATCAACACTATCTTGAGGCATACACTATTGCCCAAGTCTGGAGATCATAGAATGATCAGAGGTCATTCCAACAATTTGCTGCAGTTGTTTGATGTGCCCCAAAAGTTCAAAGTCATGAGTCTGATTGTTGAGACAATCAAGAGGACAGCTGCAGATCAGAAGAGGTCATGTGGGTATGCTCCACACATCCAAATGCTCATCAACTCCAAGATGGGCACATGCACATATCTATTGGACAAGGAACATCTTCCCTTGAGGCCAGATTTTGAGGACAACACAGTTGTCATGAATGAAGAAGACCCCACATCTGCAGAAGCTCAAGAGAAGAGAGACAAAGCTAAGGCTGAGAAAGCTGCAAAGATGCCAAGTGCTGAAGAAGCATATCAAGTGTTTCCCAAAACTAAGCAAGATCAATTTGGATATCTGATTCAAGCCACCTTGAGGATTGAGAAGGGCTTGGCCACCCTGACTCAGAACCAAGAGAGCTTGGAAAGGATCATTGAGACTAAATTTTATGATCTTGATTTAAAGGTGACAGAGATGCAGACAGCAGTTGAGCAGCTCCGGGAAGAAGTTGAGGAGAGGAAATGGCAGGCTACCACAGATGCCTTTCACAGAGTGCCAAGAGGGCTGAGATCTGCTGCAGTGCCCATGGCTGACACAAGAGCAACTACATCAGCACCTGCAGCCACAGCATCAGTAGCACCTCCAGTTGCCACTCCACCAGCTCCAACAACTTCAACCGACGCATTCATCCTTGGAGTCCTCTCAACGCCACCTCCCAAAGATCAAGCCTAGAGAGACGCATAACACTATGCATTTTCAAGCTTTTTGGTAACTTGTTGCCAAAGGGGGAGAAAGTGTATAGATCATAGGCTTCGAGAGAGAGTGCTTGCTTCTTTTTGTCTCTTTTGCTATTTGGTTGATACTTATTTGTGTGCTTGCTTGATACTCTATGATTATGTGTGTGAAATACTTGTTTGATCATGTGTTTGATCATATCATACCTTAACGCTTGTGCTTGAATGATGTTATCTCTTATCTCTCTTATATGATCATTCACTTTGCCTTGGTGATGAGTGCATATTTTACTTTCTATAATTTTGAGCGCTCCACCAAGATGTATGTGACATGGAAGAGTAACCCATGATCCTAATCGATTGTGCATTTACATTCAAAAGCAAATTTTAAATAATGCACAAATTTAGGGGAGCTCTTGCTTATCACATACTTCTCAAAGCGACGATGGATTTCAATCTTATCATCATTTGTCGAAGCTTTGATCTATATGTTGTCATCAATTACCAAAAAGGGGGAGATTGAAAGTGCAACCATCCCTGGGTGGTTTTGGTAATTCCTAACAACATATAGCTCATTGAACTAATGCTCTTTCAAGATGATCATTTCAGAAAGTTCAATGATTGGCATGGCATGGACTAGGAATGTGGACCCCTCAAAATGCTAAGGACACATATTGGCTCAAGCTCAAGACTCTACCTTTTTCATTTTAGTGATCCAAGATCACATTGAGTCCATAGGAAAAGCCAATACTATTAAAAGGGGATGAGGTGTTGCTTAATGGCTTGCTTGCTCAAAATGCTTAGTGATATGCTCCAAAAGCCCTCAACCACTTTCTCATATCCACATATGTCCCAAACCAAAAGTCAAACTCGGCCCCACCGATTTGATCTATCCGGCGCCACCGAGTTCATTTGACATAGCCACTGCCAGAAACCCTAATCAGTTCGGTCTCACCGAGATGGGATTGCAAACTCTCTGTTTCCCTTCGTAACGTTTTGGTGTAACCGAGATGAGTGATCGGTCCCACAGAGTTCACAATGCAAACTCTCTGTTTCCCTTTTGTAACATTTCGGTCTCACCGAAATGAGCGATTCGGTCCCACCAAGTTTGCCTGACCAACTCTTTGTTTGCCTATTATAGAAATCGGTCTTACCGAGTTTATGTGATCGGTCTCACCAAGATTACGTTATGCCCTAACCCTAATGAAATCGGTCCCACCGAGTTGACATGTCGGTCCCACCGAAAAGCCTAACGTTCACATTTTGAACTAAATCAGTCTGACCGAGTTTCATGATTCGGTCTCACCGAGTTTGGTGAATTGTGTGTAACGGCTAGATTTTGTGTGGATGCTATATATACCCCTCCACCCACTCTTCATTCATGGAGAGAGCCATCAGAACATCCCTACACTTCTACCATTCATTTTCTGAGAGAGAACCACCTACTCATGTGTTGAGACCAAGATATTCCAATCCAACCACAAGAATCTTGATCTC
This sequence comes from Triticum aestivum, assembly GCF_018294505.1. Lineage (NCBI taxonomy): Eukaryota > Viridiplantae > Streptophyta > Magnoliopsida > Poales > Poaceae > Triticum > Triticum aestivum. The sequence goes on from NC_057805.1 coordinate 323,299,908, forward strand.
TAGCCTTCCCCAAGTTGCTTTCCACTGAAATCATCTTTCCACCAAATCCAAATCTGTGAGAGAGAGTTGAGTGTTGGGGAGACTATCATTTGAAGCACAAGAGCAAGGAGTTCATCATCAACACATCATCTATTACCTTTTGGAGAGTGGTGTATCCTAGATTGGTTAGGTGTCACTTGGGAGTCTCCGACAAGATTGTGGAGTTGAACCAAGGAGTTTGTACGGGCAAGGAGATCGCCTACTTCGTGAAGATCTACCCTAGTGAGGCAAGTCCTTCGTGGGCGATGGCCATGGTGGGATAGACAAGGTTGCTTCTTTGTGGACCCTTCATGGGTGGAGCCTTCCGTGGACTCGCGCAACCGTTACCCTTTGTGGGTTGAAGTCTCCATCAACGTGGATGTAAGATAGCACCACCTATCGGAACCACGCCAAAAATCTCCGTGTCTACATTGCGTTTGCTCCCTCCAAACTCCTCCCTTTACCTTCATGTGCAATGTTTTACATTCCGCTGCTATACTCTTAGACTTGCATGTGTAGGTTGATTTCTTGACTTGTGCTAAGTTGCTAAAATCTGCCAAGACTTAAAATTGGGAAAAGGCTAGATTTTTATTTGGTCAAGTAGTCTAATCACCCCCCTCTAGACATACTTTCGATCCTACATAGAGTGTCTGATGTTGCGTGAGCCGATGCTGGGAGTCACTATCTACGGAGTATGTTGCTCAGAACTGATGTTTTTTGAGTCCCCCTGTGCTATTGTGGTCCCGGAGACGCCGTAGATTTCGACTACGCGGGTGGTCAAAGTGACAAAAGGTGTCTTGTCGAAGGCTTAGATTTTGCAAAGGTTGAATGAACTGGCTCCAGGGAACTTTCATTGGGAGCTTATTCGGCTCGAGGATAACGTGTATAAGGTGGACTTTCCATCAACCGAGGACCTGATGAAACTACTGAGTTTTGGTATGTGTAGGGTGCCTAGCGCGGAGTGTGTTCTTGAGTTTGATGAGTGGAAGCAAGCTGAGCCAAAGGGTACGCCACTATCTCTGGTTTGGTTGCGCTTCTTGGGGGCACCGCCTAAGCCTCTGCATGATGTTCGGGTTGCAGCCAGCCTTGGGATACTTGCGGGAAAAACTGAGCGTGTGGATATGCCATTCACTCGAGCACATGGAGTGGCGAGGCTGCTCATGAGTGTTGTGGACATCGAGTTTATACCGGATGTGGTCAGATGGACGCATGCGGGTAAGATTTACAACCTGGAGATTGAACTGGAGGATACTGATTTGTTCGCAGAGGCCTTGGGAGGGGATGATGTGGATATGACTGATAAGGATGACGACACGAGTGACAAGGAGCAGCGAGAGGACGATGGTGCACGAGATAAACCTTGCACTCCAGGTGCAAAGCCCACATCGGCGGCGCCAGGAGAGGGTGCGCAACCTCCCACTACTTCACCCATGAACTCGCTACGTTTTGGTTCGTTTCAGTCTACTTCCGCACCAACTCGTCTTTGGAGTGATCGCGTGGAGAGTGATGATATGACTGAGAGTTTGTTACCACCTCTTGTCATTGAACCTCCACCTACAGATGTTGGCCAGGCGGCATATGCTGATGTGGATTCTGTTGGGCATGAGGGGGAACAATGGTGTGCGCGCACCGGGGGTGACTGAGGTTGGGGATACTGATGATCCACAAGTATAGGGGATCAATTGTATCTCTTTTCGATAAGTAAGAGTGTCGAATCCAACAAGGAGCGGAAGGAAATGACAAGTGGTTTTCAGCAAGGTAATGTCTGCAAGTGCTGAAATTGTAAGTAGCGGAGTAGTTTGATAGCAAGATAATTTGTAACGAACAAGTAACAATAGTAGTAGAAAAAGTGCAGCAAGGTAGCCCAATCCTTTTGAGGCAAAGGACAGGCCAAAACGGTCTCTTATAGTAAGCAAAGCGTTCTTGAGGGTACACGGGAATTTCACCTAGTCACTTTCATCATGTTGGTTCGATTTGTGTTCGCTACTTTGATAATTTGATATGTGGGTGGATTGGTGCTTAGGTGCTGTTCTTACTTGAACAAACCTCCTACTTATGATTAACCCTCCCGCAAGCATCCGCAACTACGAGAAAAGTCACTGGTGCGCGCCGGTCCTAACAAATGGTTTTTAACCTCTTTCCACGACGGCATTTGGAACCGTCGCCAAGTGAGTGTGTGCGATAGGGTGTCCTTCCCACACGACCCAGAAATCGTCGGGGATAGCCCCTCTTGGGACCCAGGCTGGGGCCGTGTGTGATCGGGCGAGGCATCTAAACCCAATCATTTCCCTAGGTATGTACATCCCACACGGTAATCCAAGAAAATCATTTCCGTAGGTATGTACATCCCACACGGTAATCCGCGAAAATCATTTCCGTAGGCATGTACATCCCACACGGTGAATCCCAGAAAAACATTTCCGTTCGTATGTATATCACACATAGTCAATCCAAGGAATACGTTTCTGTTCTTATGTACATCCCACACAGTCAATCTAGGGAAAACGTTTCCGTTCGGATGTACATCCCACACGGTTTTATGTATACGCTCGTGTGTGAAAGGTGTAACTATCACACACGCTCTGCCTTGGTTAATTGTTTGCTTTCATTAACTACATCACACACGATTTGATGTAGAAAACCGTGTGGCATTGGGCTGTCCATCACAAGCGCTTTTACTGCCAGAACCGTTTGCAAAGTTCCATGACCGCCTGTTCTCTTTTTATTTTTGCCTGTAATTCATTATTCTAATTGGAAATTTTGAAATACGAAACGTGCAATTCAAATTCTCAGCACAATGGTTCAACAACGAATCCATAAATAAAATTGCCAGTACAATATGTTCAGTAATTACAGGATTAGGCAGCAATTAACTATGGTGAACCGCGGTATTTAAAGGCGGTAAAGGTGAAGAGACAAGTGTAAATCATTTTGACTGCCGACGGTGTTGAAGAAGCGGAATGCCCATAATGTTTCTTCCTGCATGCCATAGGCACCACTTTTGTCCAACCCCTTGCGACGATCGCCCGCCCATCCTTCACCGCCTTCAGGAAGACTTCTAGAGCATTATCATGGTAGCATGAATTATATACTTTAACTTTAGTTGCCTCCACTCCAGTCATGTAGTTTGCAAGGTAATCATTAGTAAATAGCTTCAGAAACCACTGAAAAGAGAAAGATATCAGATACTGAGGTCTAATAGAGTAACTTGTTGTGGGCAGGGGGAAAAGGCAACACATTACTTACCATCCTAAAGTTCACGGTTGTCTTCGACAAAGTGTAAATAAAGAGCTTAATTCCAATCACCCGTTTCTTTCGCCTAACAATCTTTCTTAGTTTCCTCACTTGACGCTTGTTCATGAATATCTCATTGCCCCATATGCAAAAGGGATCGAAGCGTGGATCAGTACCCCTCATACATGTACCTACAAGCAACCAGTAAATGTTAGAAGCTAAACTGAGATTGCACAAATGATGTAAAATACAACTACGTATGTTCCTAAGTACAAGTATTTTTTTTTGAGATAACAATAGGAACTACATATGGATGTATATAGAATTATAGATATAGTTTAGATTAGAATCTAGATTCACTCATTTTGCTCCTTATGTAGTCTATATTGGAATCTCTAAAAATACTTATATTTAGGAATAGATGGTGTATAAGACATGGGATGCAGCTAACCTCGATGGCAAATAACAACATCGCCCATTGTAGCCCCGTGTAAGTACATGGAAAGCCAATGTTAACTACAACAGGGTTAACATCCACCAAAAATAGCAAATGGTAATAAAACGGCAGCATCTGTAGTGATATCTTCATTTCGAATGAGTGGCACGGTAGCAAAGGGACGGATTAAAAAATGGATACAACTGTTAATTGCAACAAGCTTAACAACATCCTAATTCATGTTTTGTAAGTTTGTAGCCATTGAAATACAACTCTTTAAAAATGGATACAACTGTTAATTGCAACAGGCTTAATGGCCATTGAAACAGGTACTGATAAAAATGCAATTGGCAGAGTTAAACATCACAGGGCAGGTGCTGCCAGAGCAGATAATGGCCCAGTTGTCTATAAAAAGGTAGGGAAAATAGCTCAAACATGTTAGGCATGTTTACTACAACATGCTTAATACATCGACAGTACAAAACATAGCCATTAATTGCAACTGGTATTGGTAAGATTGAAATGGTGGGTACATACTTGGTAAGTCCTGAGAGGTAGTTGCTCGGGCACTTCATCTTGGCCAGAGCCCGCCCAAAGTCAGCGGCGGTGGAGGCGAGCTGTTCCTCCAGGGCGAAGCGTG